>NC_053424.1:45282463-45582463 GCF_007990345.1 Gossypium hirsutum
ATGGTAGTCAAGAGATTCTCGTTCCATTGTTTCTTTGTATAAATTATGGATGGTATGCTTATACTTATATTATAAATATGGTTTCTTGTCACCTACAGTTTACTTTTTTGCGGGGTCAGGCGTGTCGAAGTCATCACACCGGATAGCAAGTTTTGGTACTTTCTTCTTAGTTGGCTTAGAAGAACATTTTGGCATGTATAAGCTATTACGTGTGTTTGAACTTTGGCATGTAAACTTTAAGCCATGCGAAAATGGCACGAATGTTCGATTGAGTTGATCAAGGTAGGCATGAAAGGACTAGTACTTCGTAAAGATGTGGAGCGCAGTCATAGATAAAATCACTAAAAATAGAGATGGAAATATGAATAAATATGTAATCGAGGATATCTTTCATAGAATACGAAAATCATATGCAGTATATAAGATAATCAATTTGTGGGACAGGGCCAGAACGGTTTCTGGATTCCCTGCCCGACTTTGGAAATTCATTATAAATACCAGAGATAATTAGGTCGTACCATATATTACAATTCCTCTCTGACTAGTTCATAGAAACAAACATCAGTATTGAAGCCCTGCAGGAGATATCAAGTCTAATGGAAAGGTCATGTAGTCGACCCCGCAACATGGAGACTTTGACTAATAAACTGTACTAATTGGCCCACCAAAATTCTAGAAAAAATACATAGATGGGCACATGAGTCTAGTTTCTGGGAAAAATTAGAAACTGATTTTGAGTTACGAAACTCAAGATATGATTTTTAAAACGACTAGTACACAGATTGGACAGTGTCTGGAAAATAAATTTTATAAGGGGTTAAAGTCAGTTAACACTCGTGTTCGACTCTGGTGTCGGTTTCGGGTTCGGGGTGTTACATTTGATTGGTATCAGAGCTATGGTTTAGTCGGTTCTAGGACTACCATAGCGCGTATGAGTCTAGCTATACATGCCGAATGTTAATGTTTAAATGTGTGATGACTTCTGACGGTTGAAATGTTTTTGTTTTGATTAGTAAATGGACCCCGGTGAAGAAAGAACCCTAGCGGATGACGTTGAGAGCGTAGCGGCTGCTCCTGCACAAGGGACGCCGCCTGTTGAACCTCAGTCATCTGCGAATAATCAAGGTGAGGGGGCTAAACAAGCCTTCTTTACCATGATGAATGAGTGGGTCGCGCAATATGCCCGAACCAACCCGGCTGTCCAACAATTCCCAAATTTGAATATCCACCCCAAGAGCCTGTAATGCCATCAGTCGCTGATCCTGTGAGGCTGAGTAAGCCACCTGTAGACTTGATTAGGAAGCGTGGGCCGAGGAGTTCAAGGCCATAGTAACTGATGATGCCGAAAGGGCCGAGTTCTGGCTTGATAACACCATTCGGGTGTTCGATGAATTGTCATGCACACCCGACGAATGTCTAAAATGTGCTGTATCTTTGTTGCGAGACTCAGCCTACTATTGGTGGAGGACCTTGATTTCCATAGTCCCGAACGAGCGGGTAACTTGGGACTTCTTTCAAACGGAATTCCGAAAGAAATTTATTAGCCAACGGTTCATTGATCAAAAGCGTAAGGAGTTCTTGGAACTCAAGCAAGGCCGTATGACTGTATCTGAATACGAACATGAATTCGTAAGACTCAGTAGGTATGCCCGGGAGTGTGTAGCTGATGAGGTTGCTATGTGCAAAAGATTCGAGGAAAGATTGAATGAAGATTTAAAGCTACTAATGGGTATTTTGGAAATAAAAGAATTCGTAACACTAGTCGAACGAGCCTGCAAGGCGGAAGAACTTGGAAAGGAGAAGAGGAAGGCTGAATTTGAAGCTAGAGATTATCGTAAAAGATCGACGGGTAAAGCTCCGTTCTCAGCTGTAAAGAAGTTCAGGGAGGACATTAATAAGTCGAGGGCGACTGCGGGAATTTCCATCAGGGCAAGACCATCGATGGGCTCTCGAGCTACTTCGGTAGCTAGTGTGGGCAATAATCGTCACGAGAAACCTGAATGTCCCCAATATGGAAGACGACACCTAGATGAATGTTGGGGCAAGTCTAATAGCAGGGCCTGTTACGGATGCGGTTCGAAGGACCACTTCATTAGAGATTGCACGGAGCTGGATGAGAAGAATAAAATTCAAGGTGCAAGACCTAGTGGAGTGACATCTAGAGGTAGACCATCGAGAATTTTAGGAGGCAGGGGTGGTAGTCAGAGGGGGCCTCTGATACGGCCGATCGAGCCGAGAACCGTACTCCTTCTAGAGCATATGCCATTCGCGCACGAGAGGAGGCATCCTCCCCCGACGTCATCACTGGTACCTTCACTCTCTTTGATACTAATGTGATTGCATTGATTGACCCTGGCTCTACTCATTCATATGTATGCGAAACCTTAGCATCCAGTAAGACTCTACCTGTTGAGTCTACTGAGCTCGTAATTCGAGTGTCAAACCCTTTGGGTCAATGCGTACTTGTTGATAAAGTGTGTAAGTGATGCCCTCTAATAATCCGAGAATCCTGTTCTCCGGCCGATATGATGCTTTTGCCGTTTGACGAATTTGATGTTATTCTTGGTTTGGATTGGTTGACCGCGCACGATGCGGTTGTGAATTGCAAAAGCAAGACTATTGATTTGAGGTGCGCAAATAACGAGATAATCCGAGTTGAGTCTGCGGACTTAAGGGAGTTGCCAGCTGTAATATCAGCAATGTTGGCCCAGAAATATGTAAGGAAAGGGTGCGAAGCATACCTCGCGTATGTACTTGATGACAAGGAGTTAGAAAAGAAACCCGAATCGGTGCCGGTGGTTTGTGAATACCCGGATGTTTTTCCTGAAGAGTTACCGGGTTTGCCACCTGTTCGGGAGGTAGAGTTTGGTATTGAGCTTGTACCTGGAACTACGCCAATTTCGATCGCTCCGTATCGTATGGCACTAACCGAGTTAAAAGAGTTGAAAGCTCAGTTGCAGGAATTGACGGATAGAGGTTTCGCTCGACCGAGTTTCTCACCTTGGGGTGCACCAGTATTGTTCGTGAAAAAGAAGGACGGAACCATGAGGTTGTGCATTGACTATCGTCAACTGAATAAAGTGACGATAAAGAATACGTATCCGTTACCGCGTATTGATGATCTGTTCGATCAATTAAAGGGAGCATCGGTGTTTTCAAAGATAGATTTGAGATCGGGTTATTATCAGTTGCGGATTCGAGATTCGGACGTACCCAAAACTGCTTTCAGAACGAGGTAGGTCACTACGAGTTCTTAGTGATGCCGTTTGGGCTCACTAATGCCCCTGCGGTGTTTATGGATTTGATGAATCGGATCTTCAGGCCGTATTTGGATCGGTTCGTAGTTGTGTTTATTGATGACATCTTGGTCTATTCAAGAGATGAGACCGAACATGCTGAGCATCTGAGGCTAGTGTTGCAAATTTTGCGGGATAAGCAGTTATATGCTAAGTTCAGTAAGTGTGAGTTCTGGTTAAGAGAGGTTAGCTTCTTGGGTCATGTGGTATCCGCATCGGGTATTCGAGTTGACCCGAGCAAAATTTCAGCCATACTTAACTGGAAGCCTCCGAGAAATGTTACCGAAGTCCGGAGCTTTCTAGGGCTCGCCGGTTATTACCGACGATTTGTCAAAGGTTTCTCGATGATAGCCACACCAATGACGAAGCTACTTCAAAAGGATGTTAAGTTCAAATGGACGGAGAAATGTCAGAAAAGCTTCGATCAACTGAAAACTCATTTGACTGAAGCTCCAATTTTGGTGCAACCCGAATCGGGTAAAGAGTTTCTCATTTATACTGACGCATCCCTACTTGGGTTGGGTTGCGTATTGATGCAAGAAGGTCGAGTTGTGGCCTATGCGTCGAGAAAATTGAAGCCACACGAGAGAAATTATCCGACCCATGATCTCGAACTAGCCGCCATTGTGTTTGCATTGAAAATATGGCGACATTATTTGTTTGGTGAGAAGTGCCATGTGTTTTCGGATCACAAAAGTCTCAAATATTTGATGACTCAACGAGACTTGAATCTGTGACAAAGACGTTGGCTTGAGTTGTTGAAAGATTACGAGCTTGTCATTGATTACCACCCGGGAAAGGCTAATGTGGTTGCGGACGCCTTAAGCCGGAAATCGCTGTTTGCTTTACGAGCAATGAATGTGCACTTTTCTGTTCTACCCGACAATGTGTTAGTAGCTGAATTAAAAGCCAAACCATTATTGATCCATCAAATTCGTGAAGCCCAGAAAATTGATGATGAATTGGTTGCAAAACGGGCTGAGTGTGTTCCGAACAAGGAATCGGAGTTTCAAATGGATGATGATGATTGTTTGAGGTTTAGAAGTCGTTTGTGTGTTCCAAGGAATTCGGAACTCATTCCGATGATTCTGAACGAAGCCCATTGTAGCCGAATGTCTATCCACTCGGGTAGTACTAAAATGTACAACGATCTGAAACGTCAATTTTGGTGGCCGGGCATGAAACGAGACATTTCTGAATTTGTTTCAAGGTGTTTGATATGTCAACAAGTGAAAGCGGAACATCAAGTGCCTTCAGGATTACTTCAGCCGACCATGATACCCGAGTGGAAATGGGATCGAGTCACAATGGACTTTGTGTCCGGACTGCCATTGTCAGCAAGTAAGAAGGATACGATTTGGGTTGTTGTTGATAGACTGACTAAGTCGGCTCACTTTATTCCCGTGCGTACGGATTTTTCATTGGATAGACTAGCTGAATTGTACGTTTCTCAGATTGTGAGATTACACGGGGTACCTATTTCTATCGTGTCGGATAGAGATCCGAGATTCACCTCACGATTTTGGAAGAAATTGCAAGAAGCTTTGGGTACCAAGCTGCATTTTAGCACCGCTTTTCATCCCCAAACCGATGGTCAATCCGAGCGGATATTTCAGATACTTGAGGATATGTTGAGATGTTGCATCCTCGAGTTTAGTGGTTCATGGGAACGGTATTTACCCTTGATCGAATTCGTTTACAACAATAGTTTCCAATCAAGTATTAAGATGGCACCTTACGAGGCTTTGTACGGTCGTAAATGCCGTACACCATTGTTTTGGACCGAGCTCGGTGAAAGTAAAATTTTCGGAGTTGATTTGATTAAAGATGCCGAACAGAAAGTAAAGGTAATCCGTGAAAGTCTGAAGGTAGCCACAGATCGTCAAAAATCGTATGCGGATCTGAAACGAAAGGACATTGAATATCAGGTGGGAGATAAAGTGTTCCTTAAAGTTTCGCCTTGGAAAAAGGTACTCAGATTTGGCCGTAAAGGCAAGTTGAGCCCGAGATTCATTGGGCCGTACGAAATTTCCGAACGAGTGGGGCCGGTTGCATATAGATTGATTTTGCCCGCTGAACTTGAAAGGATACACGATGTCTTTCATGTTTCGATGCTTCGACGCTATAGATCTGATCCTTCGCACATAATTAGTCCGTCGGAGGTTGAAATTCGAGCCGATATGAGTTATGAAGAAGAGCCGATGTGTATCCTAGCTCGTGAAGTGAAGGAGTTGCGGAACAAAAGGGTTCCGTTAGTAAAGGTGTTATGGCTCAAACACGGGATCGAGGAAACTACTTGGGAAACCGAGAGTTCGATGAAAGAACGATACCCAAACCTATTTACCGGTAAGCTTTTCGAGGACGAAAATTTCTTAAGTGGGGGAGAGTTGTGACACCCCAAAATTTACCCTAGTCGGGAAGTGGTTTCGGGACCGCTAAACCGCGTCATAAAAATAATTAGCTGTCATATTTGATGCTTATTATATGTATATATGCATGTGTGAAAATTCCATGTTTGAATTTTTTAATTGAAGGTGAATTTTAGTAAATAGGACCTATGTGAGAAAATCTGGAAATGTGATTGGTTAAATTACAAGGACCTATTAAAGCATGTGGTGAGAATAATGGCTTTGCATGTCAAATACCCCTTCTTTTATACATAGTGGCCGGCCATGATGGAGCATATATTAGAATAGGTGGTAAGTTTCCATGAAGTGGTCATTATTTTATGTAAAGGAAAGGAAATAATAAAAAGAAATACTAAGGATAATAAAAGAAGTAACAAAAAAAAGGGGGTCATTACCTTGTTCTTCTTAGCCGTACAAGAAGAAGAAAAAGGAGGGGGAGCAAAGGCATTCGGCCTTTTGAATGAAGAGGAGGTTAGTAAATTTTGTTAATTTTTCTTTTGAAATAATAGTTGTTTGGGTTAATCATCACGTTTTTCTTACCTAGCCATACTAAAATTTCGAATTTAGAGTGTTGGATGGAGCTTTCGGTTATGGTATGTGTGAGAAGAACTTGATTTTTCTTACCTTTAAGTTTTGATGGATAAAGAAACAAAAGGTTGTTGATGAAAGAAATTAATGTGTTAAGAGATTATATGAAACTTATTCATGTTTATATATGTTATATGCATTGAAAATGGTTGATGATTTTGGAGGTGATTAGCTTGAATCGGCCATGGTATATCCATAAACACGATCTATGCTTGTTATGTTACTCATGGTTAAAACGATTCGGCTATGACTCTTGTAAAAAAAAAGTAAAAATAGGCATGTGAATTTAAAAGATGGTATGAACAAATGTGGAGTTTTGCTAGTTTAAGAGTATTCGGCCAAGTGTTCATGTGGTGGAAATTAAGTGTTGAATGGAATGAAAATGATGTTATATGGGGGTATGTATATTCGGCCATATGAGTGAATACATAGATGATGTTAAATTTGATTATGTATAATGGGCCATATAGAGTACACATGGTGATATTAACCTTAATTCTTTATAATTGATCAAGTGGATGATGTTGGTTTATATGGTCGAATTTGAATTATGAATATGTACCTTGAAATAGAATGTTGCCGTATGCTTCTTTTGATATGAAACTATTAATGTTACGGGATATAAATAACTAGCAAGGTAATTAAACTAGTTGATTTATTTATTTAAGCTCAAGAACCTAAAGGAGAGGCGTCCAACAAGGGGAAATCGAAGGTCATCAAGTAGCCGACTCGGAATTATTTTACCCAACATAAAGTAAGTCATTAAGCATGTAGTTGGTATTATTTCAAATGGTCATAATGTTTATGTATTGATGCTGAATGGAATGAATAAATATACATATATATATATGCATGTACGTATGTGATGATGAAATTGTTGAGTGAAAAGAAAAGAGGTAAGATGTACTGAGTTGTTGATCTCGGCACTAAACGTGCGGGTATAACCATTTATGACCATGAGATTGGCGCTAAGTGCGCGGGATTAAATTGTACAGCACTAAGTGTGCGATTTGAATATGTTGCACTAAGTGTGCGAAATGAATATGATGCACTAAGTGTGCGAATTGACCATGCGGCACTAAGTGTGCGAGTTTGACTATGTAGCACTAAGTGTGCGATTTGATTACGTAGCACTAAGTGTGCGAGTTGATTATATAGCACTGAGTGTGCGGACTCAATATACATTCGTGAATCATTATGGACACTACGTATGCGACACTATTGAGTCGATCGCGGACAGCGGATCGGGTAAGTGTCTTGAGTTCATGGCTAATAGGTGCTATGTCTATACTTGGTGTTGAGCTTGGTAAGTTTGAACCTATGTGACAAATATACTTGAAGTCACGTACATAAAATTTATCGTAGAATGGGTGAAAGGCCGTTTAGTTGTATGTTTGTAACGAAAATAAAATGATTTATGAAAATGCCTCGAATATCCTATTGATGAGTATGTGGATTGTGAATGCATAAATTGGTATGAAATTGAACCGATAGGTTGGAGGAACTATGGTATGGTTCGGAATGGATGGAGTAATTAGCCTCGTTCCATTTTGTTTTCTCTTGTGATAATGTTATTGATGGATGGTAGTGCATAGCTTATGACTTACTGAGTTATAAACTCACTCGGTGTTTCCTTGTCACCTATTCTAGGTTTCTTGGACACATCTATTTTTACGGGGTCAGGCCGTCGTCGAAGTCATCACACCGGATAGCAAGTTTTGGTACTTTCTTCTTAGTTGGCTTAGAAGAACATTTTGGCATGTATAAGCTATTACGTTGTGTTTGAACTTTGGCATGTAAACTTTAAGCCATGCGAAAATGGCACGAATGTTCGATTGAGTTGGATCAAGGGTAGGCATGAAATGGACCTAGTTACTTTCGTAACAGATGCTGGCAGCAGCAGTGTCATGATATTGAAAAATCACTAAAAATAGTAGGAGTGGAATTAATTGATGAATAAATTATGTAATCGAAGCTCGATGAGTCTGTTTTCATGAGGAAGTAACGAAAAGATCATATGGGCAGTATATTAAGAGATAATCAGATTTTTGTGGGACAGGGCCAGAACGGTTTCTGGATTCCCTGCTCCGACTTTGGAAATTCATTATAAATTAACCAGAGATAATTAGGGGTCGTACCATATATGTACAGATTCCTCTCTGAGTCTAGTTTTCATAGAAACAAACGGCATCAGTATTGAAGCCCCGTGCAGGGAGATATCCAAGTCGTAATGGGCAAAGGTCAGTGTAGTCGACCCCTGCAACATGGGAGACTTTGACTAATAAACTGTACTAATTGGCCCGACCAAAAATTCTAGAAAAAAATACATAGATGGGCACATGAGTCTAGTTTCTGGGAAAATTTACGAAACTGATTTTTGAGTTACGAAACTCAAGATACGATTTTTAAAACGACTAGTACACAGATTGGGCAGTGTCTGGAAAATAAATTTTATAAGGGGTTAAAGTCAGTTAACACCTCGTGTTCGACTCCGGTGTCGGTTTCGGGTTCGGGGTGTTACACCATTGTTTTGGACCGAGCTCGGTGAAAGTAAAATTTTCGAAGTTGATTTGATTGAGCAGAAAGTAAAAATAATTCGTGAAAGTCTGAAGGCAGCATCAGATCGTCAGAAGTCGTACGCGGATTTGAAACGAAAAGACATTGAGTATCAGGTGGGAGATAAAGTGTTTCTAAAAGTTTCGCCTTGGAAGAAGATACTCAGATTTGGCCGTAAGGGCAAATTGAGTCCGAGGTTCATTGGGCCGTATGAAATATCCGAACGAGTTGGTCTAGTTGCATATAGATTGATTTTACCCCCCGAACTTGAAAAGATTCATAACGTTTTTCATGTCTCGATGCTTCGACGATATAGGTCCGATCCATCACACATAATTACTCCATCTGAGATCGAGATTCAATCGGATTTGAGTTACGAGGAAGAACCGGTTTGCATTCTAACACGTGAAGTAAAAGAATTGCGAAATAAGAAAATCCCATTAGTGAAAGTATTGTGGCATAAACATGGGGTCGAAGAAGCTACTTGGGAGCTTGAGGATTCGGTGAAAGAACGTTATCCAAATTTATTCGCTGGTAAGATTTTCGGGGACAAAAATTTTTGAGTGAGGGAGAGTTGTGACAGTCCTAATTCGACCCTAGTCGAAATGTGGTTTCGAGGCCACAAGGCCGAGTCCCAAAATTTATTTAAAAATTTGGTTGCATATCCTCCATGTGTATTAGTGCATGTGTGAAAATTTGATGTTTTAATTTAGACTTATGAATGTGAATTTCATGTGATTGACTTAGTTGAGAACTTAAGAAAATATGATAGGGGGATATGTAAGGATCAAATAATAACAAAGTGAGGAAACTTGGGTTTGCATGTCAAATTGCCCAAAAACCCAAGTAGTGGCCGGCCAAGCCATGATGCCCATCCACTAGGTTGAATTTCAATGCAATTCTTTTATTAGTTAGCAATTAAAATAAATTAAAGAAAGGAATTAAAAAGAAAAGATGAATAAAATAAGGAAGGAAGAGGGAGTATTCATCTTCTTTCTTTTCTTGCAATTGCCGTGAGTTAGGAGAAGGAAAGAAGAAATGCTCTAGACATTCGACCAACTCAAAAGGGGTTGATTAAGGTAGGATTTATGTTACTTTTACTAAATTCTTGTGAAAATCTAGTTAGTAGCCAATGTCTTATTACAACCCATATGTTAATTTTCTACCTAAAGGGGTACTTAGATGGCATATGGTTAGGAAGAGGTAAATGCTAAGAGTATGGTGCTTTTGATGTTGTGAATGGAAGTAGTGGAAAAGTGAAAGAAAATTTATGTAGAAATGTGGTATATGTGGATTTATAGGATGTTACAAATAGATGTAAGCCATGCTAGATTAGGAAAAATTCGGTCAAGTGTTCATGAGATGAAATTTTGTGTTTAGATGAATTAAAGATGATAGTGTAGTTGATATCATATATATATATGCATATTCGGCCATCAAATTAAGAGCATAGGTGATGTTGAGTCTAAGTTTTGCACATTTGGCCATATATATATATATAAATGTATGCCCATTCGTGATATTACTTTTGGATTATATATATAATCGACTAAAAATGAGTAATTAGCAAGGGTGGTTGCCGAATGTCCAATTATATATATATATGCATGTTGATTGGATTATTGATAGTAGGGTGATAGCATATGGTTATTAGCCGAATAGCTCAAAAACATATGGTAGGAAGATAAGAATTAGTCATGTATCTCCTATGATATGAAATCATTAATATTTTGATATAAATATTTAGCAAGACGGTTAAACTAGTTAATTTATTGATTAAGCTCAAGAAGTTAAAGGAGGAGAATCAAGCAAAGGCAAAGGGAAGAACATCGAGTAGCCGAGTTGGAACCGTTTTACCCAACACAAGGTAAGTTATTAAGCATATATTTTGTATTGATTTAAATAATCATAATACTTATGTACTTATGCCGAATGGAATGATATATAAATGCATGTAGTGACAAAATTATCGATTGTAAAAGGAAGTGAGATGTATTGAGTTGTTGATTTCGGCACTAAGTGTGCAGGTATAAACATTTACGATAATGAGATTGGCACTAAGTGTGCGAGTTTAATTGTATAGCACTAAGTGTGCGAGTTTGACTATTAAGCACTAAGTGTGCGGACTTACTATATATTTTCGAATAATTATTAACGTTAAGTGTGCGACTGTATCGAGTAGATCATGGACAGCGTAATGAGTAGATATTTTGAGTTCATGAGGAATAGACGTTATGTTTATATTTGGAACTGAGCTTGGTAAGTCTTGAACCTATGTGGTGATTATATTTGAAGTTAGGAACATAAGATTATTGTGGAATAGATGAAATGCTATTATTAGTATAATCTAAACGAAAATAAAATGATGTGTGGAAATGCATCAAATATCATATCGAATATCATACGAGATGTCAATGGAGGCTTGGCTAGTTGAGAGCATGTAATGATAAATGTGCGTGAAATTATAGCATAGTCGGTATGGATGGAGTACCTAATCTTGCATTATTTGTTTTCTTTTATGATATTTTATAAATGGACAGCAGTGTAATGCTTATGACTTACTGAGTTATATACTCATTTAGTGTGTTTATTTGTCACTTATTTAGGTTCCTTTGATCCATTTTTGTGTGCTCGGGACCATCGTCGAAGTCATCACACCAGCTTGCAACTTTTGGTATCTTCTTCTTAGTTGGTCTAAGAGAACATTTCAGCATGTATAGGCTATTATGTTTTGTTTGAACTTTGGTATGTATACTTTTAGCCATGCGAAAATGGCATAAATGTTAAGTTGGATTTGGTCTTATGATACTTAGTTATAAGCAATAGTTAAAGTCTATTTGATTACTATGCCGTTTGTCATGGCTAATCATTTCCGGTGTTACACTCATGATATGGTTATTGAGTAGTAAGGGAATGCTTGGTAATGATTAGCCTTTGGTATGGCTAGTCATGATCATACTTGGTGATATGTTTGTTAAATTACTCTAATAGGTAAAATTTACTCTAATAATAGATGCAGACAGCAGTAGTGATGTGAAATTGAAAAATCACTAAAAATAGTAGAAATGGAATTAAATAATTAATAAATTATGGAATCTAAGCTTGATGAGTCTATTTTCACATGGAAGAAGTAAAACAAGTATATGAGCTATATTGTATGAGATATTTAAAATCTTGTGAAACAGGGCCAGAACGATTTCTGGATCCCCTGTTCTGACTTTGGAAATTCACCATAAATTCTACAAAGATAATTAGAAGTCATACTTTATATTTACAGATTCCTTATTGAGTCTAGTTTTATTAGGGATAAACGGCATAGTCATTGAATCTCTGTACAGAGAGATATCTGGTTTGTAATACACAGAGGTCAGAGTAGTCGAACCCTGAAATAGGGGAGACTTTAACTAATAAAATGTACTAATTGGACCAACCAAAAATTGTGGAAAAATTTTAGTAGATAGATATATGAGCCTAGTTTCAGGAAAAATTTTCGGAATTGAATTTCGAGTTTTAGAACTCAAGATAAGAATTTTTAAGTGACTATAACGCAGATTGACAGTTTGTCTGGGAGTTTTAAAATAAATTGTTTGAGCTGTATAAGTGATGAATTAAGCCAGATAACACCTCGTGTTCGATCCCGGTGACGGCCACGGTTTCGGGGTGTTACATTCATATACCATAGATTCCATGTATTCCACATATATTTATTTTCCTCCTCCTCCTCTCCATTCCACATCCTTAATGTATATAGCATTCTTGTAAGTACGATTTCACAATTTACTAATAAATGCTCACATCAAACTGTCCACACGAGTCATAGTCACTTACTTATTTATAATTCGAGCTACAGAGATCCAAATTAAGAACGCTAAATTTATCCTGAAACTAGACTCACAGATCTTTCCACCATAAAATTTTCATAATTTTTGGTTTAGCAAATTAGTACAGTTTGTTCATTAAAAGTTCCCCTGTTTCACATTCTGACAGTTCTGACCTCTCTTCACTAAAAATTAATTATCTCACAATACAGAAATATGATAATGTTCTTGTTGATTTATATTGAAAATAGACTCATTAGGGATTTTAAAAATATATGTTTAAGCCTCTAATTATTTTTATCCAAATTTTTGTGATTTTCCAAAGTCAGAACAGGGGATCACGTAATCATTCTGAACCAGTCTCACAAAAACATAAATATCTCAAAATATAGAGCTCATTTTCTTGCTATGTTTCTTTTATATGAAAATAGACTCATTAAGATTTAATTTTATATCTCATTCAGTCTCTGATTCAATTTCTACTATTTTTGGTGATTTTTCAAAATCACATCACTGCTACTGTCCAAAACAGTTTTATTGCTAATTCACTCTTTCACACTTTCTTTGTATTAACCTCATTTTAACATACATATCACGAATCATTTTCACCACATTTCATACATCACAAGTATAGGCCCATGATCACAAGGTCACCATAAAATCATCCTCATATATAACTTACTTGTTTATAACCTTACCACATCCTGGTCACTTAATGAACACATCATTCACATAACCAAGTTCATGCACTTATTCATCACAAAACTCACAAAGCAATACATAGAGAGTCTCTCGTTGAACACTTTGGATCAATCCTCGATACTTGGTGGTTTCAGCACATAGCTCCACCCATCATATAGTTCGGCTCTCTTGTACACATGGTGAACACTCAGTACCACCCATGTGACCTAGCCAATTTATCTCGTAGCTCTCTTGTCTACATGGTGTCCTTCACCTGGAACCACGTATGCGACCAGCTACATATATCCCGTAGCTCTCTTGTCTACATGGTGTACACATAGTATCACCCATGCGACCTAGCTACATCATAATGTCTTGTAGCTCTCTTGTACACATGATGTGCATTCAACACCATACATGTGACCTAGCTACACACTATCTGTATCATCCAATCTTTCCGAAGGTTCAACTAGGATTTCTCTCTCTTTTCCAACAATTTCACCAATCAAGTAATTATCCACAAACATATTTCTAATATTATTATAAAATATCATAATACAAGTAATATTGATGTATTACTTACATATAAACTTACATCTCATTTAATATCAAGGCAATAACATTAAATTACACATTGCCTTATTAAAAATCATATGAACTTACAATTTCCCATAATATCCATAATCATAGAGATCATATTTATGTATGATAATTCAATGCACTTCATCCACCATAGACATATTTTTAATACAATTCATAAACTTGGCACCATAATCATTTAATTTAACATAATTCAATTAATTCACTAAATTTAACTTTCAAATATAAATTACAGCATTATTGCTGTATTATTATCATACCAACTTACATACTTTCAACACCTCGGAAATTATAATAAATATATCAAATTTACATTGAAACATGCATAAATTAATGCTTATTATACATATGAACTTACCTCGATACTAAAACGATCATTTTACCAACTTTCCTAATTTTCTATTTTTCTCTCATTCTAGGTTCAAATCTCATTTTCTGGGATCTAAAACATCATATTTTACTTATTTAATTAATTTACTATTCAAAACAGTCCTTAACTCAAAATTTGGAAAAATTACAATTTTGCCCCTAAATTTTTGCATATTTACACTTTTGCCCCTAGGCTCGGGAATTAAACTTTATCCCTTATTATTATGTTTTATGACATGCTGATCACTTTTCACTTCTATGGCAACATCAAATTCTCACTCTAACATATACTTATGACTACTAGGTATTTTTACCGATTAAGCCCTTTTACTCGTTTTCACTCAAAATCGAGTAGCACAAGTTGTCTAACATAATTTAAAACCTCATATTCTATTATAAAACAGCAAAATAAACACATTTCACCTATGGGTATTTTTCCAAATATGAACCCTAGCTTAAATTATTGCTAGAATAAGCTTAATCAAATTACCGGGATTCTAAAAACGTAAAGAACTTGAAAAACGAGGTTAGAACGGACTTACTATTGAGATTGGAAAGCTTGAAAATGCTATCCATGGCTTACCCCATGCTAATTTTGGCCTCCATGAAAAAGATGAGTCAATTTTGGCTTTATTTTCCCTTTTTATTTCTTTTAATTACCAAATGACCAAAATGCCCTTCCTTACTAAACTTTCAAAAATTCCATCCATGTCCAATTTTTGTCCATCACTTAGAAATTGTTCAAATTGCTATTTAATACCTCCTAATTAATATTTCAAAGCAATTTCATACTAGAAACTTCTAGAATGCAAGTTTTGCAACTTATTCAATTTAGTCCTTAACTTCAAATTGAGCACTTTATGCATAGAATTTCTTCACGAAATTTTCACACAATCATGCAATCATATCATAGACCTTAAAATAATCATAAAATAATTATTTCTATCTTGGATTTTATGGTCCCAAAACCTTTGTTCCAACTAGACCCAATTTTGGGCTATTACATAAGTTCATGATATGTTTGTGTTAATATATGAAATGAGATAACTATAAGTTGAGAAATGTGGAAACGTGGAATGAAATGGAAGTTTATGTTGAGATAAGTTTATCCATGTGTATTGGTTTTAGTATGATGTTATGTACCCAAACTATCTGATTAAGTGAATATGATAAGCTAATTTACTCAAGTTGACGGAATGTGTGTTTATGTACAGTTATCGAATAATGTATAATCAGTATGTTCATATGGTTGACTCTTATGTTTAAATTGCTAAATTAAAGGTATTATAATGTTATGTTTTATGGTTTTGATATGGAATCATAAATAATATGATAATATGAAATTGAGTTGAAAGATCAAATTAAGTAGAACGTAGGAAATGAGTACGGTTATTCGATGATAAATTGACGAATAAGACCATGGTTGGACCATGACAATACATGTGGTACGTGTAAGACCATAGCTGGGCTATGGCATCGTAATAGTGTGTAAGACCATAGCTGGGCTATGGCATCGTGATGACATGTAAGACCATAGCTAGGCTATGGCATCATGATGACATGTAAGACCATAGCGGGGCTATGGCATCGTGATACGTGTAAGACCATGCTTAGGACATGGCATCGATACGAGACCCTGTGTAAGACCATATCCAGGATATGGCATCAGCATCGATATGAGATCTTGTGTAAGGCCAATCTGGGATATGACATCAGCATCGATATGAGATCTTGTGTAAGACCATATCTGGGATATGATATCGGCATCAATATGAGATCCTGTGTAAGACCATATCTGGGATATGGCATCAGCATCGATATGAGATCCTGTGTAAGACTATATCTGGGATATGGCATCAGCATCAATATGAGATCTTGTGTAAGACCATATCTGCGATATGACATCGGCATCGATATGAGATTACGTGTAATACCATATCTAGGATATGGCTTTGGTATGAAATTTCGTGTAAGACCATGTCTGGGATGCGGCATCGATATGTGATTTCGTATAAGACCATGTCTGGGACATGGCATCGATGTGAGACTTTGTGTAAAACAATAGTTAGACTATGGCATCGAGTAAACGACATACTCAGACCCGTAAGACGTTTTCTAATTTGACAAATGTTGGTAGGTAAAATTGAAGTTAAATGTTGAAATTTAATTAGATACAGATATTGGGCTCAAGTAAGTAAATTTGCTGTTTGAAATTGTGGATGACAGAAACATTTGTAAAATAAATATGTTAATTTGCTTGGAGTAAAATATGTGATTATGATGAAATTATATTGACGAAGAATGTTGAGTCATATGTGTGTATTTATGAGAGTCAAGTTAAAGGCTTTACAACTCCCCATTACCAATGTTGCTTTTGTGACGAAAATTTTACGAGAATTATGTCGAATAAGTTCATAAGTGTGAAAACTAAAGAGTTTGACGTTGAAATAATTAGTAATGCACATAGTGTGACACCCCAAAATTTACCCTAGTCGGGAAGTGGTTTCGGGACCGCTAAACCGCGTCATAAAAATAATTAGCTGTCATATTTGATGCTTATTATATGTATATATGCATGTGTGAAAATTCCATGTTTGAATTTTTTTTAATTGAAGGTGAATTTTAGTAAATAGGACCTATGTGAGAAAATCTGGAAATGTGATTGGTTAAATTACAAGGACCTATTAAAGCATGTGGTGAGAATAATGGCTTTGCATGTCAAATACCCCTTCTTTTATACATAGTGGCCGGCCATGATGGAGCATATATTAGAATAGGTGGTAAGTTTCCATGAAGTGGTCATTATTTTATGTAAAGGAAAGGAAATAATAAAAAGAAATACTAAGGATAATAAAAGAAGTAACAAAAAAAAGGGGGTCATTACCTTGTTCTTCTTAACCGTACAAGAAGAAGAAAAAGGAGGGGGGAGCAAAGGCATTCGGCCTTTTGAATGAAGAGGAGGTTAGTAAATTTTGTTAATTTTTCTTTTGAAATAATAGTTGTTTGGGTTAATCATCACGTTTTTCTTACCTAGCCATACTAAAATTTCGAATTTAGAGTGTTGGATGGAGCTTTCGGTTATGGTATGTGTGAGAAGAACTTGATTTTTCTTACCTTTAAGTTTTGATGGATAAAGAAACAAAAGGTTGTTGATGAAAGAAATTAATGTGTTAAGAGATTATATGAAACTTATTCATGTTTATATATGTTATATGCATTGAAAATGGTTGATGATTTTGGAGGTGATTAGCTTGAATCGGCCATGGTATATCCATAAACACGATCTATGCTTGTTATGTTACTCATGGTTAAAACGATTCGGCTATGACTCTTGTAAAAAAAAAGTAAAAATAGGCATGTGAATTTAAAAGATGGTATGAACAAATGTGGAGTTTTGCTAGTTTAAGAGTTTTCGGCCAAGTGTTCATATGGTGGAAATTAAGTGTTGAATGGAATGAAAATGATGTTATATGGGGGTATGTATATTCGGCCATATGAGTGAATACATAGATGATGTTAAATTTGATTATGTATAATGGGCCATAAAGAGTACACATGGTGATATTAACCTTAATTCTTTATAATTGATCAAGTGGATGATGTTGGTTTATATGGTCGAATTTGAATTATGAATATGTACCTTGAAATAGAATGTTGCCGTATGCTTCTTTTGATATGAAACTATTAATGTTACGGGATATAAATAACTAGCAAGGTAATTAAACTAGTTGATTTATTTATTTAAGCTCAAGAACCTAAAGGAGAGGCGTCCAACAAGGGGAAATCGAAGGTCATCGAGTAGCCGACTCGGAATTATTTTACCCAACATAAAGTAAGTCATTAAGCATGTAGTTGGTATTATTTCAAATGGTCATAGTGTTTATGTATTGATGCTGAATGGAATGAATAAATATACATATATATATATATGCATGTACGTATGTGATGATGAAATTGTTGAATGAAAAGAAAAGAGGTAAGATGTACTGAGTTGTTGATCTCGGCACTAAACGTGCGGGTATAACCATTTATGACCATGAGATTGGCGCTAAGTGCGCGGGATTAAATTGTACAGCACTAAGTGTGCGATTTGAATATGTTGCACTAAGTGTGCGAAATGAATATGATGCACTAAGTGTGCGAATTGACCATGCGGCACTAAGTGTGCGAGTTTGACTATGTAGCACTAAGTGTGCGATTTGATTACGTAGCACTAAGTGTGCGAGTTGATTATATAGCACTGAGTGTGCGGACTCAATATACATTCGTGAATCATTATGGACACTATGTGTGCGACACTATTGAGTCGATCGCGGACAGCGGATCGGGTAAGTGTCTTGAGTTCATGGCTAATAGGTGCTATGTCTATACTTGGTGTTGAGCTTGGTAAGTTTGAACCTATGTGACAAATATACTTGAAGTCACGTACATAAAATTTATCGTAGAATGGGTGAAAGGCCGTTTAGTTGTATGTTTGTAACGAAAATAAAATGATTTATGAAAATGGCTCGAATATCCTATTGATGAGTATGTGGATTGTGAATGCATAAATTGGTATGAAATTGAACCGATAGGTTGGAGGAACTATGGTATGGTTCGGAATGGATGGAGTAATTAGCCTCGTTCCATTTTGTTTTCTCTTGTGATAATGTTATTGATGGATGGTAGTGCATAGCTTATGACTTACTGAGTTATAAACTCACTCGGTGTTTCCTTGTCACCTATTCTAGGTTTCTTGGACACATCTATTTTTGCGGGGTCAGGCCGTCGTCGAAGTCATCACACCGGATAGCAAGTTTTGGTACTTTCTTCTTAGTTGGCTTAGAAGAACATTTTGGCATGTATAAGCTATTACGTTGTGTTTGAACTTTGGCATGTAAACTTTAAGCCATGCGAAAATGGCACGAATGTTCGATTGAGTTGGATCAAGGGTAGGCATGAAATGGACCTAGTTACTTTCGTAACAGATGCTGGCAGCAGCAGTGTCATGAGATTGAAAAATCACTAAATATAGTAGGAGTGGAATTAATTGATGAATAAATTATGTAATCGAAGCTCGATGAGTCTGTTTTCATGAGGAAGTAACGAAAAGATCATATGGGCAGTATATTAAGAGATAATCAGATTTTTGTGGGACAGGGCCAGAACGGTTTCTGGATTCCCTGCTCCGACTTTGGAAATTCATTATAAATTAACCAGAGATAATTAGGGGTCGTACCATATATGTACAGATTCCTCTCTGAGTCTAGTTTTCATAGAAACAAATGACATCAGTATTGAAGCCCCGTGCAAGGAGATATCCAAGTCGTAATGGGCAAAGGTCAGTGTAGTCGACCCCTGCAACATGGGAGACTTTGACTAATAAACTGTACTAATTGGCCCGACCAAAAATTCTAGAAAAAAATACATAGATGGGTACATGAGTCTAGTTTCTGGGAAAAATTACGAAACTGATTTTTGAGTTACGAAACTCAAGATATGATTTTTAAAACGACTAGTACACAGATTGGACAGTGTCTGGAAAATAAATTTTATAAGGGGTTAAAGTCAGTTAACACCTCGTGTTCGACTCTGGTGTCGGTTTCGGGTTCGGGGTGTTACATTTGATTGGTATCAGAGCTATGGTTTAGTCGGTTCTAGGACTACCATAGCGCGTATGAGTCTAGCTATACATGCCGAATGTTAATGTTTAAATGTGTGATGACTTCTGACGGTTGAAATGTTTTGTTTTGATTAGTAAATGGACCCCGGTGAAGAAAGAACCCTAGCGGATGACGTTGAGAGCGTAGCGGCTGCTCCTGCACAAGGGACGCCGCCTGTTGAACCTCAGTCATCTGCGAATAATCAAGGTGAGGGGGCTAAACAAGCCTTCTTTACCATGATGAATGAGTGGGTCGCGCAATATGCCCGAACCAACCCGGCTGTCCAACAATTCCCAAATTTGAATAATCCACCCCAAGAGCCTGTAATGCCATCAGTCGCTGATCCTGTGAGGCTGAGTAAGCCACCTGTAGACTTGATTAGGAAGCGTGGGGCCGAGGAGTTCAAGGCCATAGTAACTGATGATGCCGAAAGGGCCGAGTTCTGGCTTGATAACACCATTCGGGTGTTCGATGAATTGTCATGCACACCCGACGAATGTCTAAAATGTGCTGTATCTTTGTTGCGAGACTCAGCCTACTATTGGTGGAGGACCTTGATTTCCATAGTCCCGAACGAGCGGGTAACTTGGGACTTCTTTCAAACGGAATTTCGAAAGAAATTTATTAGCCAACGGTTCATTGATCAGAAGCGTAAGGAGTTCTTGGAACTCAAGCAAGGCCGTATGACTGTATCTGAATACAAACATGAATTCGTAAGACTCAGTAGGTATGCCCGGGAGTGTGTAGCTGATGAGGTTGCTATGTGCAAAAGATTCGAGGAAGGATTGAATGAAGATTTAAAGCTACTAATGGGTATTTTGGAAATAAAAGAATTCGTAACACTAGTCGAACGAGCCTGCAAGGCGGAAGAACTTGGAAAGGAGAAGAGGAAGGCTAAATTTGAAGCTAGAGATTATCGTAAAAGATCGACGGGTAAAGCTCCGTTCTCAGCTGTAAAGAAGTTCAGGGAGGACATTAATAAGTCGAGGCCGACTGCGGGAATTTCCATCAGGGCAAGACCATCGATGGGCTCTCGAGCTACTTCGGTAGCTAGTGTGGGCAATAATCGTCACGAGAAACCTGAATGTCCCCAATGTGGAAGACGACACCTAGATGAATGTTGGGGCAAGTCTAATAGCAGGGCCTGTTACGGATGCGGTTCGAAGGACCACTTCATTAGAGATTGCACGGAGCTGGATGAGAAGAATAAAATTCAAGGTGCAAGACCTAGTGGAGTGACATCTAGAGGTAGACCATCGAGAATTTTAGGAGGCAGGGGTGGTAGTCAGAGGGGGCCTCTGATACGGCCGATCGAGCCGAGAACCGTACTCCTGCTAGAGCATATGCCATTCGCGCACGAGAGGAGGCATCCTCCCCCGACGTCATCACTGGTACCTTCACTCTCTTTGATACTAATGTGATTGCATTGATTGACCCTGGCTCTACTCATTCATATGTTTGTGAAACCTTAGCATCCAGTAAGACTCTACCTGTTGAGTCTACTGAGCTCGTAATTCGAGTGTCAAACCCTTTGGGTCAATGCGTACTTGTTGATAAAGTGTGTAAGAGATGCCCTCTAATAATCCGAGAATCCTGTTTTCCGGCCAATTTGATGCTTTTGCCGTTTGACGAATTTGATGTTATTCTTGGTTTGGATTGGTTGACTGTAACACCCCGAACCCGAAACCGACACCGGAGTCGAACACGAGGTGTTAACTAACTTTAACCCCTTATAAAATTTATTTTCCAGACACTGCCCAATCTGTGTACTAGTCGTTTTAAAAATCATATCTTGAGTTTTGTAACTCAAAAATCAGTTTCGTAATTTTTCCCAGAAACTAGACTCATGTGCCCATCTATGTATTTTTTTCTAAAATTTTTGGTCGGGCCAATTAGTACAGTTTATTAGTCAAAGTCTCCCATGTTGCAGGGGTCGACTACACTGACCTTTGCCCATTACGACTTGGATATCTCCCTACACGGGGCTTCAATACTGATGCCGTTTGTTTCTGTGAAAACTAGACTCAGAGAGGAATCTGTACATATATGGTACGACCCCTAATTATCTCTGGTTAATTTATAATGAATTTCCAAAGTCGGAGCTTAGAATCCAGAAACCGTTCTGGCCCTGTCCCACAAAAATCTGATTATCTCTTAATATACTGCCCATATGATCTTTTCGTTACTTCCTCATGAAAACAGACTCATCAAGCTTCGATTACATAATTTATTCATCAATTAATTCCACTCCTACAATTTTTAGTGATTTTTCAATCTCATAACACTGCTGCTGCCAGCATCTGTTACGAAAGTAACTAGGTCCATTTCATGCCTACCCTTGATCCAACTCAATCGAACATTCGTGCCATTTTCGCATGGCTTAAAGTTTACATGCCAAAGTTCAAACACAACGTAATAGCTTATACATGCCAAAATGTTCTTCTAAGCCAACTAAGAAGAAAGTACCAAAACTTGCTATCCGGTGTGATGACTTCGACGACGGCCTGACCCCGCAAAAATAGATGTGTCCAAGAAACCTAGAATAGGTGACAAGGAAACACCGAGTGAGTTTATAACTCAGTAAGTCATAAGCTATGCACTACCATCCATCAATAACATTATCACAAGAGAAAACAAAATGGAACGAGGCTAATTACTCCATCCATTCCGAACCATACCATAGTTCCTCCAACCTATCGGTTCAATTTCATACCAATTTATGCATTCACAATCCACATACTCATCAATAGGATATTCGAGCCATTTTCATAAATCATTTTATTTTCGTTACAAACATACAACTAAACGGCCTTTCACCCATTCTACGATAAATTTTATGTACGTGACTTCAAGTATATTTGTCACATAGGTTCAAACTTACCAAGCTCAACACCAAGTATAGACATAGCACCTATTAGCCATGAACTCAAGACACTTACCCGATCCGCTGTCCGCGATCGACTCAATAGTGTCGCACACATAGTGTCCATAATGATTCACGAATGTATATTGAGTCCGCACACTCAGTGCTATATAATCAACTCGCACACTTAGTGCTACGTAATCAAATCGCACACTTAGTGCTACATAGTCAAACTCGCACACTTAGTGCCGCATGGTCAATTCGCACACTTAGTGCATCATATTCATTTCGCACACTTAGTGCAACATAGTCAAATCGCACACTTAGTGCTGTACAATTTAATCCCGCGCACTTAGCGCCAATCTCATGGTCATAAATGGTTATACCCGCACGTTTAGTGCCGAGATCAACAACTCAGTACATCTTACCTCTTTTCTTTTCATTCAACAATTTCATCATCACATACGTACATGCATATATATATATATGTATATTTATTCATTCCATTCAGCATCAATACATAAACATTATGACCATTTGAAATAATACCAACTACATGCTTAATGACTTACTTTATGTTGGGTAAAATAATTCCGAGTCGGCTACTCGATGACCTTCGATTTCCCCTTGTTGGACGCCTCTCCTTTAGGTTCTTGAGCTTAAATAAATAAATCAACTAGTTTAATTACCTTGCTAGTTATTTATATCCCGTAACATTAATAGTTTCATATCAAAAGAAGCATACGGCAACATTCTATTTCAAGGTACATATTCATAATTCAAATTCGACCATATAAACCAACATCATCCACTTGATCAATTATAAAGAATTAAGGTTAATATCACCATGTGTACTCTATATGGCCCATTATACATAATCAAATTTAACATCATCTATGTATTCACTCATATGGCCGAATATACATACCCCCATATAACATCATTTTCATTCCATTCAACACTTAATTTCCACCACATGAACACTTGGCCGAGTACTCTTAAACTAGCAAAACTCCACATTTGTTCATACCATCTTTTAAATTCACATGCCTATTTTTACTTTTTTTTTACAAGAGTCATAGCCGAATCGTTTTAACCATGAGTAACATAACAAGCATAGATCGTGTTTATGGATATACCATGGCCGATTCAAGCTAATCACCTCCAAAATCATCAACCATTTTCAATGCATATAACATATATAAACATGAATAAGTTTCATATAATCTCTTAACACATTAATTTCTTTCATCAACAACCTTTTGTTTCTTTATCCATTAAAACTTAAAGGTAAGAAAAATCAAGTTCTTCTCACACATACCATAACCGAAAGCTCCATCCAACACTCTAAATTCGAAATTTTAGTATGGCTAGGTAAGAAAAACGTGATGATTAACCCAAACAACTATTATTTCAAAAGAAAAATTAACAAAATTTACTAACCTCCTCTTCATTCAAAAGGCCGAATGCCTTTGCTCCCCCCTCCTTTTTCTTCTTCTTGTACGGCTAAGAAGAACAAGGTAATGACCCCCTTTTTTTTTGTTACTTCTTTTATTATCCTTAGTATTTCTTTTTATTATTTCCTTTCCTTTACATAAAATAATGACCACTTCATGGAAACTTACCACCTATTCTAATATATGCTCCATCATGGCCGGCCACTATGTATAAAAGAAGGGGTATTTGACATGCAAAGCCATTATTCTCACCACATGCTTTAATAGGTCCTTGTAATTTAACCAATCACATTTCCAGATTTTCTCACATAGGTCCTATTTACTAAAATTCACCTTCAATTAAAAAATTCAAACATGGAATTTTCACACATGCATATATACATATAATAAGCATCAAATATGACAGCTAATTATTTTTATGACGCGGTTTAGCGGTCCCGAAACCACTTCCCGACTAGGGTAAATTTTGGGGTGTCACAACTCTCCCCCACTTAAGAAATTTTCGTCCTCGAAAAGCTTACCGGTAAATAGGTTTGGGTATCGTTCTTTCATCGAACTCTTGGTTTCCCAAGTAGTTTCCTCGATCCCGTGTTTGAGCCATAACACCTTTACTAACGGAACCCTTTTGTTCCGCAACTCCTTCACTTCACGAGCTAGGATACACATCGGCTCTTCTTCATAACTCATATCGGCTCGAATTTCAACCTCCGACGGACTAATTATGTGCGAAGGATCAGATCTATAGCGTCGAAGCATCGAAACATGAAAGACATCGTGTATCCTTTCAAGTTCAGCGGGCAAAATCAATCTATATGCAACCGGCCCTACTCGTTCGGAAATTTCGTACGGCCCAATGAATCTCGGGCTCAACTTGCCTTTACGGCCAAATCTGAGTACCTTTTTCCAAGGCGAAACTTTAAGGAACACTTTATCTCCCACCTGATATTCAATGTCCTTTCGTTTCAGATCCGCATACGATTTTTGACGATCTGTGGCTACCTTCAGACTTTCACGGATTACCTTTACTTTCTGTTCGGCATCTTTAATCAAATCAACTCCGAAAATTTTACTTTCACCGAGCTCGGTCCAAAACAATGGTGTACGGCATTTACGACCGTACAAAGCCTCGTAAGGTGCCATCTTAATACTTGATTGGAAACTATTGTTGTAAACGAATTCGATCAAGGGTAAATACCGTTCCCATGAACCACTAAACTCGAGGAATTAAAATTCACCTTCAATTAAAAAAATTCAAACATGGAATTTTCACACATGCATATATACATATAATAAGCATCAAATTGGGAAACCGAGAGTTCGATGAAAGAACGATACCCAAACCTATTTACCGGTAAGCTTTTCGGGGACGAAAATTTCTTAAGTGGGGGAGAGTTGTGACACCCCAAAATTTACCCTAGTCGGGAAGTGGTTTCGGGACCGCTAAACCGCGTCATAAAAATAATTAGCTGTCATATTTGATGCTTATTATATGTATATATGCATGTGTGAAAATTCCATGTTTGAATTTTTTAATTGAAGGTGAATTTTAGTAAATAGGACCTATGTGAGAAAATCTGGAAATGTGATTGGTTAAATTACAAGGACCTATTAAAGCATGTGGTGAGAATAATGGCTTTGCATGTCAAATACCCCTTCTTTTATACATAGTGGCCGGCCATGATGGAGCATATATTAGAATAGGTGGTAAGTTTCCATGAAGTGGTCATTATTTTATGTAAAGGAAAGGAAATAATAAAAAGAAATACTAAGGATAATAAAAGAAGTAACAAAAAAAAAGGGGGTCATTACCTTGTTCTTCTTAGCCGTACAAGAAGAAGAAAAAGGAGGGGGGAGCAAAGGCATTCGGCCTTTTGAATGAAGAGGAGGTTAGTAAATTTTGTTAATTTTTCTTTTGAAATAATAGTTGTTTGGGTTAATCATCACGTTTTTCTTACCTAGCCATACTAAAATTTCGAATTTAGAGTGTTGGATGGAGCTTTCGGTTATGGTATGTGTGAGAAGAACTTGATTTTTCTTACCTTTAAGTTTTAATGGATAAAGAAACAAAAGGTTGTTGATGAAAGAAATTAATGTGTTAAGAGATTATATGAAACTTATTCATGTTTATATATGTTATATGCATTGAAAATGGTTGATGATTTTGGAGGTGATTAGCTTGAATCGGCCATGGTATATCCATAAACACGATCTATGCTTGTTATGTTACTCATGGTTAAAACGATTCGGCTATGACTCTTGTAAAAAAAAAGTAAAAATAGGCATGTGAATTTAAAAGATGGTATGAACAAATGTGGAGTTTTGCTAGTTTAAGAGTACTCGGCCAAGTGTTCATGTGGTGGAAATTAAGTGTTGAATGGAATGAAAATGATGTTATATGGGGGTATGTATATTCGGCCATATGAGTGAATACATAGATGATGTTAAATTTGATTATGTATAATGGGCCATATAGAGTACACATGGTGATATTAACCTTAATTCTTTATAATTGATCAAGTGGATGATGTTGGTTTATATGGTCGAATTTGAATTATGAATATGTACCTTGAAATAGAATGTTGCCGTATGCTTCTTTTGATATGAAACTATTAATGTTACGGGATATAAATAACTAGCAAGGTAATTAAACTAGTTGATTTATTTATTTAAGCTCAAGAACCTAAAGGAGAGGCGTCCAACAAGGGGAAATCGAAGGTCATCGAGTAGCCGACTCGGAATTATTTTACCCAACATAAAGTAAGTCATTAAGCATGTAGTTGGTATTATTTCAAATGGTCATAATGTTTATGTATTGATGCTGAATGGAATGAATAAATATACATATATATATATGCATGTACGTATGTGATGATGAAATTGTTGAATGAAAAGAAAAGAGGTAAGATGTACTGAGTTGTTGATCTCGGCATTAAACGTGCGGGTATAACCATTTATGACCATGAGATTGGCGCTAAGTGCGCGGGATTAAATTGTACAGCACTAAGTGTGCGATTTGACTATGTTGCACTAAGTGTGCGAAATGAATATGATGCACTAAGTGTGCGAATTGACCATGCGGCACTAAGTGTGCGAGTTTGACTATGTAGCACTAAGTGTGCGATTTGATTACGTAGCACTAAGTGTGCGAGTTGATTATATAGCACTGAGTGTGCGGACTCAATATACATTCGTGAATCATTATGGACACTATGTGTGCGACACTATTGAGTCGATCGCGGACAGCGGATCGGGTAAGTGTCTTGAGTTCATGGCTAATAGGTGCTATGTCTATACTTGGTGTTGAGCTTGGTAAGTTTGAACCTATGTGACAAATATACTTGAAGTCACGTACATAAAATTTATCGTAGAATGGGTGAAAGGCCGTTTAGTTGTATGTTTGTAACGAAAATAAAATGATTTATGAAAATGCCTCGAATATCCTATTGATGAGTATGTGGATTGTGAATGCATAAATTGGTATGAAATTGAACCGATAGGTTGGAGGAACTATGGTATGGTTCGGAATGGATGGAGTAATTAGCCTCGTTCCATTTTGTTTTCTCTTGTGATAATGTTATTGATGGATGGTAGTGCATAGCTTATGACTTACTGAGTTATAAACTCACTCGGTGTTTCCTTGTCACCTATTCTAGGTTTCTTGGACACATCTATTTTTGCGGGGTCAGGCCGTCGTCGAAGTCATCACACCGGATAGCAAGTTTTGGTACTTTCTTCTTAGTTGGCTTAGAAGAACATTTTGGCATGTATAAGCTATTACATTGTGTTTGAACTTTGGCATGTAAACTTTAAGCCATGCGAAAATGGCACGAATGTTCGATTGAGTTGGATCAAGGGTAGGCATGAAATGGACCTAGTTACTTTCGTAACAGATGCTGGCAGCAGCAGTGTCATGAGATTGAAAAATCACTAAATATAGTAGGAGTGGAATTAATTGATGAATAAATTATGTAATCGAAGCTCGATGAGTCTGTTTTCATGAGGAAGTAACGAAAAGATCATATGGGTAGTATATTAAGAGATAATCAGATTTTTGTGGGACAGGGCCAGAACGGTTTCTGGATTCCCTGCTCCGACTTTGGAAATTCATTATAAATTAACCAGAGATAATTAGGGGTTGTACCATATATGTACAGATTCCTCTCTGAGTCTAGTTTTCATAGAAACAAACAGCATCAGTATTGAAGCCCCGTGAAGGGAGATATCCAAGTCGTAATTGGCAAAGGTCAGTGTAGTCGACCCCTGCAACATGGGAGACTTTGACTAATAAACTGTACTAATTGGCCCGACCAAAAATTCTAGAAAAAAAATACATAGATGGGCACATGAGTCTAGTTTCTGGGAAAAATTACGAAACTGATTTTTGAGTTACAAAACTCAAGATATGATTTTTAAAACAACTAGTACACAGATTGGGCAGTGTCTGGAAAATAAATTTTATAAGGGGTTAAAGTCAGTTAACACCTCGTGTTCGACTCCGGTGTCGGTTTCGGGTTCGGGGTGTTACACATAGAGATGAGAATAGTTTGGAAAGTAAAAATAGTTTGGGTGAAATATCGGAATTGTAACACCCCTATCCCGTAACCGTCACCAGAATAGGTGAGGGGCATTACCGGACTTGTAACTCATGCCAGATCAGTAAAATTTTGAACATTTTCTTGGAGTAAAGATCATTCAATTGGATAATTGCTAGACACAACCAGGGATAAAATTTAAAACTTATAAAAGTAAACATTCAAAAGATGTCATATTCGCATGGCTTATATACATTAACCAAAATATCCTCCCACTACTAGTCTATTCTATACATGCCATAAGATAATCCAAAACATAGTAGTACCAAACAGTGGATAGTGATAGTGTGACAAGTTGCAGACGATCCTCGAGCAAAAAGGCCAAAATCAACAATCTATAAAACAGAGAAACATAACAACAGAGTAAGCTTTTGTAAGCTTAGTAAGTCTTAAGCAATTTAAAACTAGTGAACTCAAATATAACCAATTTGTTTATTTGATTCACATATAACATTTCATTTCATATCTATAGTTATCCTCATCAGAAAAATCAAAATGTATATCCCCCAATATCCTATAGTATTTCTCCATAACCGAATACTCACATATTTATATGGCATTTTCATATTTGCTTTTCACTTTACAATCATGATTTACTTCTGATGGGTCTAACATGTACAAGTATTTATCACATACCTGACCAACCAAATTAAAAGTCGATCTTACGAATTCTCATATAACCTCTTTCTAGGTATACTACCCTTTTTGGCCGAATATACACAATTACGCAATACACAATAAGCAGATAAATTCTCACTTGATAGTGATCTCTTATAAACATAGGTACATTACATATTTTCACCTAACTTTTCACATTGACCAAATGCACAATAATCATAGAACAGTCTTACTGCTTTACTCACATATGCATCACATAACAACCTTGTGATTTAATCCAAATCAAGCTTAAATATAATCTCAAAATACATACCTGACCAACTTAACGCATTGAACGTATTTATTACCAATTGTTACTGTAAAGTCGTATAATCTTATGCTTTACTCGAATATTCAGCGAGACCTTTAACTCGAATAATCCCCACACGTAGTCATCGGGTCTTACCCGGGCATAATCTCCACATTTAGCCATCGGGTCTTACCCAGAATATATTTCCAAGTTTCATGTACATTTAATCACATGTTACAACATTCACATCGACTGTCATATTTGTAATTCATTTGTCTCATCAAATATCTAAATATACACACCTTTCACATTTGGTCATTCGACCACAATATATACACATCTCATACATATTTCACATTAGCCATTCGGCTTTACCACATATACATATCTCATACATATTTCACACTAGCCATTCGTCTTTACCACACATATATATATTTATCTTGTACATCAATTTCAGCAATAGCTTATAAGCAACTCAATTAGTTTCATCAATGTTTACAACAAAATCACATATTCACTACAAGTTGTTTTCCTGAGCAACAGTCATTAAATTATTTGTAACTGGAGCTACGAAACTCCAAATGAAGTGCTATTAATTTTCCCTGAAAACGGACTCATATATCTTCTATCCATAAAATTTTCAGAATTTTTGGTTTGACCAATCAATACCAGAATTTTTCTTAAAGTTTCCCCTATTTCACTGTTTGACTATACTGACCACTCTTCACTACGAATCAACTTTCTCATTGTACAGAATTCAAAATATGTTCTTGTTTATTTCATTTGAAACTAGACTCATTAAGGAGTCTAAGCATATAAATTTTATCTTATAACAAATTTTTTTTGTGGTTTATAATTATTTTCTAAAAAAAACAGGGGATTTCGGAGTCATTCTGACACTATCTCACACAAATTTAAATATCTCTTTATAAGAAATTCCTTTGCTTACACGGTTTCTTTTATAAGAAACTAGACTAATTAAGCTTTGATTACATATTTTATTCAGCCTATAATTCCACACCAACAATTTATGGTGATTTTCTAAAATCACGTTACTGCTGCTGTCCTAAGCAAATTATTACAATTTGCTCTTAAATTTCCAAGTCCAAACACTTATGTACTTACCATTTGAGTTTAAAACATATCTTGGCCACATCACATCTTATTAAATCAACTCATTATGTCCTATTATAATTGAATTTACTCAACGTTTAATCACTTAAAACTTACCTCGGAAGTGGTCGACGACTAGATATCCACGGCTATTCGTTTACTTTCTCTTTTCCCCTATCTGACTTTGATCCTCTTTTCTCTTAAGCTTAAGTAAAACAATAGATTTGCTTAAGTACTTAACTAATATTATTCACTTAACAATCACATTTGCCAATCACATATCATTTAATCTATATCTAAAACAATAGATTTCAATATGTATCATATTTAATAAAACATGCCATGACTCGATTTCATGCTAATTTAATTTATATCTAATTCACATTCACAAGCAAAGAGTCACTTAATTTATCATGCTTTCTTATACATGAATTTAATCATACTGCCGAATGTCCTTATGTGTACATGGTACATACATAAGGCATATATATATATACCTATATATGACCATTACAATTTAAACATTTAATCATAATCGGCAAGCTTTATTTCAACTATTTAAGGTGCAAACCAATTATGTTATTCATTAACATTTTGTCATATTAAATCTTTGATTAACCAATTTAACACATACCAAAATCCAATCATACATCTAACCTTTATCTCAATACCAAACCGAGTTATAAGATTATACATTACACTAAGCATATCATTAAACATACCTATTCAATTTAGCTAATTTCATAGCCGATTAATCACCTTACCCCACATTACTCAATGCCGAATATTAACCCAACATCACAAGCATAATCACCATGAAACTTACCTTAATACACATTTTATCCCATTGCCGAATACATATATATATCATCAAATAAATATTTATTCACATAACAACAATTCATTCACATCTCTATAAATGATCATAATCGGACATTATAAACAAATCAACTAGTTTAGCATTCAAATTCTTCTAACCATTCCTCAATCACTTACTCAATGAACAACAATCCAAGCACATCAAAGCATAGTCGAATGTATCATTCTTCTTAAATTCAAAAATAAATGCATGGGCTAACTTCAAAATCTATTTAACAACTCAACTTTACCAAAATTATCAAGAAATTAAGCCAAACATACCTCCAATTGCTAATATAATTGCCATACGTCTAAGGTCCCCCTTTTGTTCTTCTTTGATCCTAAGAATCGGCTATTGAGAGAAAGAATGGATAAAACTTTGTTTTCATCCCCCTTTTTTTTCATTATAAAAACTTTATTTCATATTTTATAAGTCTTTATTTAATTCTTTAACAAAATGTATATAATATCATTTAGTAGCCATCATTACAACAAATAAAATACATATTTTCTCACCTAAAACCATCATGGTCTGCCATTATCATGAAAAATGGGGACTTTGACATACAAGTCCCCATATTTAATCCATGCAACAATTTGGCCATTTTAAAAATTAACCAACACATTTTCAATGTTTCTCACATAAGCCCTTTTGATTAAATTCGCATTCAATTAACAAAATCAAAGCATCAAAATTTCACACATAAATTGTAACATAAAATAGACATGAAATTTAACAATCAATTATTTGTGTGACTCGGTTTTGTGGTCTCGAAACCACTTCTCGACTAGGGTCAAATTAGGGATGTCACAGGAATGTTTTAAGGATTATACGGATTATGTAATGTTATGGTTAAAGAAGAAAATTAGTCTCGGTTATTTGACTCAATAGGGTATGGGGTCTAAAGATATGTTTGCTGAAATTTCCTCCGAATTGGTTTTCATTAATGACTGGAATACTACAGTTTTACATTTTTTATCTGTGCTGATTATGTTTATTGTGATGGTATTTCTGGATTCGGTATCAGAATTGTGGAAAATTCTAGTATCTGGATTTCTCTGATTTTCAATGTAATGAATTATCATTGGCAAAGGCATAAATGATGGAAACCCAAGTTTGAAATGTGTAGTGATTTTCTTTTCTCGGGTAAGCTTGACTAAGGTTAGTAAGTTTAATCAGAATATCTCTTTTTCCTTGAGCTAATATGGTTGTGAGATCTTTGATTTGCACGATAAGAGAATTATGAACAAGTGCATGTAGTTGGGTTGTAGTAACAGAATGAAAAAAAAAGTACCTTGATATGTTATTATTTGATAGTGGAAATCAACTCAGTTGTTTATATCGGCATGAACTGATTTGTTGATATGTGAATTGAGTTATGTGTATGTAAAGGATTCTCTGGTATGGTAATGAATTTTTGTGCAATCATGAGTATATAGATATACAGATAATCTGAATAAGAAATTATATTATCGAGAGTATGATACGGAACTATGCTTATTGGATTGTTCTAACCGAATGATGTTGTTATGAGTTAAAGTTGTTCTAGTTAATGAGATTATCATGTTCGTGAAAGTTGAATGATCGATGCAAGTTAGCAAAGTTGGAAACAGTTGAAAGTATTATTAACTAAAGCTTTAGTGCTGAGTTCAGTTTGGATTAAGTAAAGAATTTATGATTTTTAGTAATGTACTATTGAACTGATTGAAATATGTTTCATTATGAGAATGTAAACAAGCAGTTTGTACTTCCAGACAGTTAAAGTCACAATAAAAGAGAACTATTCGATTAGCAATTTAAAGACGACCACTTTTTTTTCTGTGTTGTGAATTCGATGATATCATGTGTTCAACCGAAAATGTCATATGCTTCCTGAATCTTAATGGATTAAAGTATCTAATGTTACTGAAAAAGATCTGAAATTAAGACAATATCAATGATTTGAGATATTGAAAGACTCTAAATAGTTGTTGATTAATCTCTGAGAAAACAAATATAGTTATAGATGCCGAATGGAAAGATCTTTGCTTATTTTGTGCAAATGATTACTTGATTGATCTTATTTGATGATGGCCTGATGTTAGCTAAATAAAAAGCTAAAGTGATGTTTTCCTTGCGATTTTGAAAAACTCAGAAACATGTTAGTGAATTGCAAGCTAAACGGGTACAATGTGAAACGACTTTCGATTCTGAATTTCAGAAGTTTTTTGTATGAGGCTCAATAGTAGCTCGTTTGTTCATCCGAGAGTAACAAAATGTATAGTTATATGAAGTAAATGTTTTGGTGTAGGGTATGAAACCCGATATTTCTAATTTTGTGCTCAGATGTTGAATTTTCAATAGGTTTAATCCGAAGATCAAGTGTATTCAGGTCTAATACAGTCAGTGATGGTAAGGGTGAGATAAAGAGATAGAGTCACTATAGACTTCGTATTGTGGTAGTCATTATCACCAATAAAAGAGATGTTATTTGTATTGTGGTTGATTATTTGGCCAAAAATCTACATGATTTCTTTAGTATATACAGAGTTCCTATTTGACAAATCAACTGAGCTATGTGTTCTGAGTGAGTAATTCAAAATTTTAACAATATGCTCCGGCACTGTGTGTTAAAGTTCAAAGGCTATGGGAAAAAGGTATGTGAGGCTGAAATCGATTTGTGACCCTGAGAAATTAGTGAAAGTGATCCATAATCTTTGGACGCAACTTCTTCTGGTAAAATTTTCGGGGACGAAAATCCCTAAAAGAAGTAAGAGTTGAAACAGCCCGTTTTTGGGTCAGATCGAAACAGTGGTTTCGAAACCACAAATTCAAAGTTGAAAATATTTATTTTATTATTTTAATAATGTTTACAGTATGATATAATGTTCGTGTTAAAATTTTGTAAAGAAATTTTACCATTTGAGTGGTTAATTCGGTAAAAATGACTAAATCGCGTAAAGCGTAAAAGTTGAATTCTATAAGTTAAAAGTATTAAATGGCTATGGAATTAAATAGACAAGGTTCTTATGTGGTAAATAGTCCATTTCTGAGATAATGGAGGTTAGTGGAGTGGCATTTGGTGTATTTAGTAATATTTTTAAAGGGTAAAAAGGTAAATAGGTAATTAAAGTTAATAATAAATAAAATAAAAGCCAAAACCATCTTATATTTCTTCATCTTCCACTGAATATAGAGAAAAGAAACAGCCATGGTTGTGTTTTAGGGTTCGGCATCTTCATGGCTCAATTTGTAAGTGTTTTGAGCTCGATTTTTTATGATTTTTATGTTTTTGTGACCGTTGCTTCGTGTTCTAGCTAGCCCGTACCCTAATTTCTGAACTTGTTGATGAATTTATGAGTTTACATTGATGATAGCTTGATGTTTTTGAGTGTTGATGATGGAAAATAAATCATTGTTGTTAGATTAACAAGTTTTATAAAGTGATTTTGAGTAAAAATGTCAATTTTGGACCAAATTATATAAGGTGGAAATTTAGTGGTTAAAATGTGAAATAAATTGAAAATATGGGCTGATAGTAATATATGGAAAATTCGGCTAGCTTGGGTTTGTGTTTAATTTCATGAAATTGTGATTTTAAGTGATAAGGACTAAATTACAAAAATGTGAAATAATAGGGGCAAAAATTTAATTTTTCTAAAATATGTAAATTGTGTTAAATTGAATGAAATTTTGATTAAATAAGTAAATTTTGATATTATATAGATTGAGATAATCGAGAATTGGATCTAGAACGGGGGAAAAACAAAATACCGGGCTAATTGATCCGTTCCGTCGTTTTAACGATCGAGCTAAGTTTGTATGTAATAAGCATTGTTAAATTTATTCTTTTAATGCTTTGATATTATATAAATTGTATCTAATGCTTTGATATTATATAAATTGTATCTACATGACTATTATTATGTTTAACGACATATTGGCTAAAAAAAATCGGCACTTAGTGTGCGGTTCGAAATAGCTTCGACTAAATGTGGCGCTTGGTGTGCGATTGGAGATAGCTTTGGCTATATATGTATATGGCACTTAGTGTGAAAAATACTAAGAATGGAACTTTGTTTGCGAGATATTGAGTATGGCACTTAGTGTACGAGACATCAAAGATGCAACGGCATTGCGTGTATGTATGAAATGGTAAGGATCAATATAGGTATGTACATGAGTTATGATGCATCTTTGTAACAAAATAAATAAGTAAGTCATGTTTATGAGAAAGATTTTGTGATGACCTCATGATTATGGGTCCATAATTTTGTTGTATAAATATGTATTTATACCATGATGGTGGAAATGATTGGCGAAGGTGTGATGAGCTTATTTATCATCATTTTTGTGCTAAAACTGTTTTGGACAGTAGCTGTAGTCCAAATTTGTAAATTCACCAAAAATTGTGGAAATCGAGTTATAGGATGAATAAAATATGAAATTAGAGATTATTGTGTCTATTTTTACATGGAAGAAATGATGTACGCAAAAGAACTTCAGATTATGAGATATTTAAATTTTCATGTGACAGGGTCAGAATGATCTAGGAATCCCGTGTTCTGATTTTGAAAAATCATTAAAAATGTAAATATATAATTATGGGTTATAGTTTATATGCTCAGAATCTTTGATGAGTCTATTTTCTAAATAAACAAACAGGAACATTATTCATATTCTTTATGAGGATGTAATTAATTTTTAGTGAAGAGGGGTCGGAACTGTCGGACAGCAAAAAAGGGGTAACTTTGAAGAATAAACTGTACTTATTAGATAAACTAAATTTTTTTTAAATTTTATGGTAAGAAGATATGTGAGTCTAGTTTCAGAATCTAGTTTATATGCTCAGAATCTTTGATGAGTCTATTTTCTAAATAAACAAACAGGAACATTATTCATATTCTTTATGAGGATGTAATTAATTTTTAGTGAAGAGGGGTTGGAACTGTCGGACAGCAAAAAAGGGGTAACTTTGAAGAATAAACTGTACTTATTAGATAAACTAAATTTTTTTTAAATTTTATGGTAAGAAGATATGTGAGTCTAGTTTCAGGTAAAATTAATGGATCTTAATTTGGAGCTCCATAGCTCCAGAAATAAATAATTTAACAACTTTGACTCGAGTAGACAGCTTGACTGGAATTTGAACAAATAGTGGAATAATATGCAATTATAATTGTGATACCTTGAGAACATGTTGTGAGAATTTGAAAAAAGCATATTAATAAATTTCTTATTATTTTCATATGAACTTACTAAGCTTTATAGCTTACCCCCTCCATTTTCATCTCTTATAGGTTTATATAGCTAGCTCGGGTTGGAGGTCGCCGGAGATTCAATCACACTATCAAGCTATCTTTTGGGGTATAAGTATTCAAATACTTAAGTCTATGGCATGTATAGGGCTCTATCTTTGTAATTATGTCAATGATAATGTAGCCAAATGTGTTGGCCTATAATGGTTATAGTCTAATTTATATATAGCCATGAATGATGGCTTATGCTGATCATATGATTATTCATGTGTATTTGCCAATGTTTTATCGTGTGATCATGTTGTTTGAAATGGATGACTATGTGCATACGACTTAAGTACTCGATGATTGATTTTGGCATAATTGGCATATGGATAGATTACAGCATAAGTGTGAAATGTGAAAATGTATTAATGATAATCTTGGTATGAAAGTTATTATGATTAATCTTGATAAAGTATGATGCCTTGTGTATGCGTAAGTTGTTATGAGAATGTCATGCATAAGCTATATTTATGATTATTAAGTGTTCATTTATGCCATGTTGGATGCCATTGAGATATGTGAGTGTGCATGTGTTGTGAGGGTGGCAAAATGGCTTGGAACATAGCCTAGCATTTGTCCACATGGGCGTGTGACCCTGCTTCATGATGAAATTTTCTAAGTTTTCCCAAAAGTTTTCAAAGTTTCCTATCTACTCCCAAATCATCTTCGATGTGTGTTTAGGGCCTCGTAAGCCCGTTTAAGGGATGTTATACATATGTATGAATGTTTTTAATTTGAATGAAATTTTATGGCCTGATTTTATGTGATTGTGTTTGTTTAAGCCCGGTAATGCCTCGTATCCTGTCCCGGCCTCGGACAAAGGTAAGGGGTGTTACATGTATGAATTATGTTATTAAAGTAGGATGATAAAGCATGATTGAAATTGGTATAAATGTGTATGAAATGTTATGGATTGGCTACTTATTGAGTTATAAAATGTTGCAAATTATGTTTGTGCAAGTATGTAAAAATAGAGTGGCAAAATGGCTTTGTAAATAGATTATTTTTGTCCACATGGAGACACGGGCGTGTGTCTCAGCGATGTGTGACACACGATCATGTTATACGGTCATGTGTCCCCTGGTTTTGAAATTAAAATGAAGTCAGTATACTGCACACGGTCTCACACACAAGCGTGTGACTGGCCGTGTACAAGTCAGTATACCCCCTAATTGGCACATGGCCTAGCACACGGGCCTGTGACTTGGCCGTGTTGCATAAGTCAGTATACCCTACAGGTTTGGCATGGCCTAACACATGGTCTGGTACACAGGCGTGTGTGGCTACTTCAAAGGGCACACGGGCAAGACACACGAGCTTGTGGTTGGCCGTGTAACCTAAGTCAGTATGTACCCCCTGTTTTCACATGGATGGTGACACAGGCATGCCTCACACGGCCTACCCACACGGGCGTGTGTCCTCTGTTTTGAGAAAAACTTTAAAGTTTCGTGAAGTTTTATAAGTTACCGGTTTAGTCTTGAACCACTCCTAAAGCATGTTTAAGGTCTCATAGGCTATTATAAGGGACAAATTGATTGTGATTGAATGATAATTGTATGAATTGATTGAATACATGAGAAAAGTATAGTTACATGAGTTATAAGTTCGGTAATGCTCTGTAACCTTATTCTAGCATTGAATACGAGTGAAGGGTGTTACATTTATTGGTATAAGAGCTACAGTTTAGTCGATTCTTGGACTAGCGTAGCGTATGTGAGTCTAGCTATACATGTCATATATATAAACTGTGATTGTGTGTTGACTCCAAACATTTTCTAATATGTTTTTATATAGTAAATGGATCCTGATCGAGCTGTAGTTGATGAGGTTGAGAGTAATGCGCTTGCTCTTGCTCAAGGGACAGGGCCTTCTAATTCTAAACACGTAACGGGCAGCCAAGGAGGAGAGGCTAAATAAGCCTTCTTCCAAATGATGAACGTGTGGTTTACTCAGTACATTCATATGAACCTGACTACTCAACAATCTCCACCCCCACCTATTCCTAACTGATTTCTGTAGTTCCTCAAGGAATAGATCCTTTACGATTGAATAAACCACCTATTAATAAGATATAGAAACATAGAGATGGGGTATTCAGAGCCACTATTATTGATGACCCTGAGAGAGCCGAGTTTTGGCATGAGAACACAATTCGAGTATTTGATTAACTGTCTTGCACACCTGAAGAATGTTTAAAATGTGTTGTATCACTGTTGAGAGACACTGCATATCAGAGCTGGAATACTTTGATATTCATATTTCTACGAGAAAGAGTTACTTGGGAATTATTTCAAGTTGAATTCATAAAGAAATGCATCAGCCAACGATTCATTGATCAGAAATGAAAGAAATTTCTTAAACTGAAATAGGGTCGTATGTCGGTAACAGAATACGAAAGAGAGTTTGTACGACTCAGCAAATATGCTCATAAATGTGTTTCTTTCGAGGCTATAATGTGTAAAAGGTTCAAAGATGGATTAGATGAAGAAATTAGACTGTTGGTTGGGATTCTTAGCTGAAAGAGTTTGTCGTTCTAATTGACAGAGCCTGTAAAGCCGAAGAGCTTAGCAAAGCGAAAAGAAAAGTCGATTCTGAGGCTAGAGACTTTAGAAAGAGATTTGCTGGCAAATCACATTAGTCAGCATCAAAGAAATCTAGAGAATATCATCCTCGTTCTACTGCTTCTACGGGAATTTTGATTAGAGATAGAGATGCGAGACATTTCAACTCTAAACCTCAGACAACATCTGTTGCTAGTATGTGTAGTGTTAGAAATGTTGGACCTGAATGTAAGCACGACAATAAGTGACATTAAGATAAATGTAGAATAATGAGTGGAGCTTGTTTTAAATGTGGATCTCTTGGTCATTATCTCCGGGACTGTCCAGAAAAGTCTATAGCTGAAAGAGATCAACTGGCGAAAGTAAGTAATACGGCTACTAGAGGGAGACTACCTCAAAACATTGGAAAAACAAGTGGTAACTGAGGTGATACGAGAGATTCTGCTATGATATCTGAGGCATGAGCACCTACCCGAGCTTATGCTATCCGCGCACGAGAGGAGGTATCATCACCAGAAGTTATTACCAGTACTTTTTCTCTTTTCGATACTAATGTAATTGCGTTGATAGATCCTAGACCAACCCATTCATATATTTGAATGAATTTAGTATTTAAAAAGAGTTTGCATGTCGAGTCTATAGAGTTTGTAATTAAAGTATTGAACCCTTTAGGCAAGTTTGTTTTAGTTGATAAAATTTGTAAGAATTGTCCTTTGATGACTCGGGGTTACTGTTTTCTGGCTGACTTGATGTTTCTACCGTTCGATGAGTTTGATGTGATTCTAGGTATGGACTAGCTGACTATGCATGATGCAGTTGTGAATTGTAGATGAAAGATTATTGAATTGAAATGTCAAAATGGTAAAATTCTTCGGATTGAGTATGATGATTCGAGTGAATTACCTACTGTGATATCGTCTATGTTAGCTCAAAAAATGAAAAAGGGCTATAATGCATATCTTGTATACGTACTGGATACAAAGGCGTATGAATCAAAGATTGAATCTGTACCTATTGTTTGTGAGTTTTCAGATATATTTCCAGAAGAATTACTGGGTTTGTCACTGATCAGAGAGGTTGAATTTGGTATTGAATTAATAGTAGGAACAACACTGATATCGATAGCTCCATACAGAATGGCTCCAACAAAATTAAAAGATTTGAAAGCTCAGTTGCAAGAATTGACAGACAGAGGTTTTACACAACCGAGTTATTCGCCCAGGGTGCACCGGTATTATTTCTAAAGAAGAAAGATGGCACGATAAGAATGTATGTCGACTATAGATAGCTAAACAAAGTGACTATAAAGAACAAATACCCTCTACCGTTGATTGATGATTTATTTTATCAGTTGAAAGGGGCTAAGTATTTTCAAAGATTGATTTGAGATCGGGTTATTATTAGTTGCGAGTTAAAGATTCAGATGTACCTAAGACTGCGTTCAGAACAAGGTACAGACATTATGAATTCCTTATTATGTCTTTCGGATTAACTAGTGCTCCTGCAATTTTCATGGATTTGATGAACCGGATATTCAAACCGTATTTAGATTGATTTGTTGTTGTATTCATTAATGACATTCTGATCTATTCACAAGATGAATCTGAACATTCCGAGCACTTGAGAGTTGTGTTACAAACTTTATGTGATAAGTAATTATTTGCAAAGTTCAGAAAATGTGAGTTTTAGCTTCAAAAGGTTGGATTTCTAGGGCATATTGTTTCAACTGAAGGTATTAGAGTTGACCCAAGTAAGATTTCTGCTATTATTGACAAGAAACCTCCAAGAAATGTGTCTGAAGTCCGTAGTTTTTTGGGTTTAATGGGCTATTACTGAAGATTTGTGAAAGGATTTTCGATGATTACGACACCGATGACACAAATGCTTCACAAAGATGTGAAATTTGATTGGTCAAAAAAATGTCAGTAGAGTTTCAAACAATTGAAAGTACTGTTAACTGAAGCACTAGTTCTAGTTCAACCTGAATCGGGAAAAGAGTTTGTAATTTATAGTGACGCGTCATTAAATGATTTGGGATGTGTTCTAATGCAAGAAGGAAAAGTTATAGCTTATGCTTCTCGATAATTGAATCCGCATGAAAAAACTATCCGACGCATGACTTAGAGTTGGCTGCAATTGTGTTCGCATTGAAAATTTGGCAACACTACTTATACGGTGAAGCATGCCATATTTATACGAATCACAAAAGCTTAAAATATCTGATGTCACAGAAATATTTGAATCTACGACAATGAATATGGCTCCAGTTATTGAAAGATTATGAATTTGTGATTGATTATCACCCGATAAAAGCAAATGTTGTTGCTGATACCCTAAGCCAAAAACCTTTGTTTGCATTATGAGCAATGAATACTCAATTGATGATTTGTGATGATGGGTCTATTTTAGCTGAATTAAAAGCTAAACTAGCATTTCTTCAACAAATCTGTGAAGCTCAGAAAGATGACCGTGAATTGCAAGTTAAACGAATTCAATGTGAGACTATCCCTAATTCATAGTTTCAGATTGGAGCCAATAATTGTTTAAGGTTCCAGAATAGAATTTGCATACCGAGAAATTTCAAGCTCATTCAGAAGATTTTGTACGAAGCACACAACAGTTGCTTATCTGTTCATCCGAGAAGTACCAAAATGTACAACAATTTGAAACAGTTTTATTGGTGGCAAGGCATGAAACCAGATATCTAAATGTTTGCTTTGTCAGCAAATTAAAGCTGAACATCAAGTACCATTTAGTTTACTACAATCTGTGATGATTCTTCAGTGGAAATGGGGTAGAGTTACAATGGAATTTGCGTTAAGATTGCCCCTAACTCCGAAAAAGAAAGATGCTAACTGGGTTGTCTTTGATCGACTAATGAAATATGCTCATTTCATGCCTATACGTATAGATTACTCACTTGATAGACTAGCTGAATTGTACATTTCTGAGATTGTTTGATTACACGGGGTGCCACTATCTATTATTTCTAATAGAGATCCAAGAATTACATCGCGATTCTGAAAGAAACTGAAAGAAGCTCTGGGAACACGGTTGAATTTCAATACTGCTTTTCATCATCAGATCGATGGTCAGACTGAGAGAGTTATTCGGATTCTCGAAGACATGTTGAGATGTTGTATTTTAAAGTTTGAGGGTAGTTGGGAAAAGTACTTACCGTTGATTGACTTCGCGTATAACAACAATTTTCAAACGAGTATAAATATGTCACCGTACGAAGCTTTATATGGTTGCAAACATCAAACTCCACTATACTGGACTGAACTAAGTGAGAAAAAGATTCACGAGGTTGAATTGATTAGAGAAACTGAAGAAAAATTGAAAATGATTCTCGACAATTTAAAACCAGCTTCAGATCGACAGAAATCATACGCTGATTTAAAACGTAAAGAAATTGAGTTTCAAGTCGAGGATTGAGTATTTCTAAAGGTGTTACCATGGAAAAAGGTTCTTCGATTCAGCCGTAAAGAAAAGCTGAGTCTGCAATTTATAGGACTGTTTGAAATCATCGAAATAATAGGGCCTGTAGTGTATCGATTAGCATTACTGTCAGAACTTAAAAAGATTCATAATATCTTTCACATTTCTATGCTATGTCGATACAGATCCGATCTGTCACATGTGATTTCTCCGGTAGATGTTGAGATACAGACTGATTTGACATATAGCGAAGAACCGATTAAGATTTTAGCTCGTGAAATCAAAAAATTGAGAAATAAACGCATAGCTCTAGTAAAGGTTCTTTGGCATAAACATGGGATCAAGGAAGCTACGAAGGAGCCCGAGGAAGCTATACATAAACAGTACCCTAACCTATTCACTAGTAAGATTTTCGGGGACGAAAATTCCTAAAAGGGGAGAGTTGTAACAGCCCGTTTTTAGTCAAATCAAAATAGTGGTTTCGAAACCACAAATCTAAAGTCAAAATATTTATTTTATTATTTTATTAAAGTTTGCAGCATGATATAATTATTGTGTGAAAGTTTCGTAAAGAAATTTTACTGTTTGAATGCTTAATTCGATAAAAAGAACCAAATCGCGTAAAGTGTAAAAGTGGAGTTCCATTAGCTAAAGGTATCTAATAGCTATGGAATTTTACTTTAGAGGTCCTTATGTGGTAAATATACCATCAATATCATGAGTGGACAATTTTGGACAACCATTATGTGATTTTTATGGTTTAATATTAAGGTTAATATGGTAGATGATATTAAAAGGTTAATTAAATAAAAATTAAAACATGAAAATGCATGAAAGTGTGCATCTTCTTCACCGAAAATAAAGCTTGAGAAAGCTATTAAACAAGCTTGAACATTCGGCTACTTTGAAAGCTAGATTAAGGTATGGTTTTAGCTTGATTTGTAATGATTTTTACGTTTTTAAGATCGTTGCTTCGTATTCTAGCTAGCCCGTACCTTAGATTTTGAAATTGTTAAAGATTTTCATGTTTCCATTGTTGAATTCTTGAGTAATTTGATATTGATGATAGATTATGAAGGTTTATTGATAAATTTATTAATTTTGTAAAGTGATTTTTTTACGAAAATGTCAAAAAAGGGTTAATTTGTGAAAATGAAAAATTTTGGGGGTAGAAGTGTGAATAAATAAAATATATGGTCTTCTAGGGACTCTATTAAAATTCGGCTAAGCATGGGTTTGTGATTAATTACATGCATTTGCAATTTTATGTGATAGGGGCTAAATTGTAAAAATGAAAAACATTAAGGGCAAATGTGTAAATTTGCCAAAATATGAATTATAGGCTAAATTGAATAGACCGAATATTGAATGTGCTAAATTTGATAATATATAGATCAAGCTAATTCGAGATCGGGATTAGATCGGGGAAAAGGAAAAGTGGACGAATAGTCAATAATTTTCATCCGAGCAACTCGAGGTAAGTTCCTATAATTAAAATTGAACTTTTGTATACTTGTAATTATTTAAAATAAATGTATGTAATTGAGTAAATGATCTACTTGAAATTCAAATGCCTTATTGATATGGTTTGATGTTATCGAGCCCCATTTGAACCGTAGGAATTCGTAGGATACGAGTGACATGTCACTAGGGTTACCGTTTAGGTCAAGATCCTACATGTGCTGCAGACTCACTGTAGCTCATATGAGCTTACTGATATATCAACTCCTAAGAGCTTACTTTTCATCAGCTCAGAAGGAGCTTACCGATCATAGCTCGAAAGAGCGAATACGACAATGAATTGACAGATTACCGAGTACTACACTTAGTGTGTATCACCCGTGTATCTATCGATATTCTAATAGGTTCAACAGGCATAAATTCTGTTATATGGATGAAGTACTATTTGAACAGATGAGTTACTGTTATCGAATGAATTACCATTTATATGATTAAGAGTGAAATGTTATAAATGATGTACAGGATATGTGAATTTGATATGATACAATGTATTAAGTATTAAATTGATATAATGAATGATTACATGTACTTATGTGACTAACTTGTTGATCAATGCTTATGTATAGGCTAGTTATAAAGATGATAGATATGGTCACTTGAGATGGTGATTTTGGGTTCATGTTATGGTATATGTTAAAGCGATGCAATTTGGCTTAACGTGGTATAATGCTTTGGTTGCATATATGTATTCAATTATGGTATGTATTGGTAAGTAGAAGATGGAAATGGAAATATACAAATGTTGTCTTGATATGTGATAGGTATATGAATGCAAAATGATTAATTATAATTTAGGTATTTGAATATGGTTTGAATATTGAATTTTATGAAGTGTATGAATTATGTTATCTAAGTAGGATGATAAAGCATGATTGAAATTCGTATAAATGTGTATGAAATGTTGTGGATTGGTTGCTTATTGAGTTATAAAATGTTGCAAATTATGTTTATGCAGGTATGTAAAAATAGGATGGTGGCAAAATGGCTTTGTAAATAGCCTATTTTTGTCCATACGGGCAGAGACACAGGCATGTATCTCAGCCTTGTGTGACACATGGTCATGTTATACGACCATGTGTCCCCTGGTGTTGAAATTAAAATGAAGTCAGTATACTCCACACGGTCTCACACACGGGCATGTGACTGGCTGTGTGGTACAAGCCAGTATAGCCCCTAATTGGCACACGGCCTAGCACATGGGCGTGTGACTTGGCCGTGTTGCATAAGTCAACACACCCTAAAGGTTTGGCACGGCCTAACACACGGTCTGGATACGAGCGTGTGTGGCCACTTCGAAGGGCACACGGGCTAAACACATGGGCGTATGGTTGGCTGTGTAACCCAAGTCAGTATGTACCCCCTATTTTCACATGGCTGGTGACACGGGGGTGGCTAGTGGCCGTGTGAGACACACGGCCTACCCACGTGGACGTGTGTCATCTGTTTTGAGAAAAAAATTTCAATGTTTTGTGAAGTTTTATAAGTTATCAGTTTAGTCCCGAACTGCTCCTAAAGCATGTTTAAGGTCTCGTAGGCTATTATAGGGGACAAATTGATTGTGATTGAATGATAATTATATGAATTGATTGAATGCATGAGAAAAGTACGGTTACATGTGTTATAAGTTTGGTAATGCTTTGTAACCCTATTCAGGCGTTGAATACGGGTGAGAGGTGTTACATTCATTTTGTATAAGGCCATTTGAAATTGGCTACTAATGGTTTAAGCAATTTACATGATAATATCTTTCATGGATGTGGAAACTTGCATAATTTGGGTTGATGAGTATGTGATGTTTGTGTATAATAGATGGTAACATGTGATTAACGTGTGGATGTCTTGATGTGGCTGATTTGGTTGTATCTAAATGCTTGAATTGGTGCTATGTTGTGTTGTATAGGTGTGTACATCAAAGGGTGGCAAAATGGCTTGGTAAATAGCCTTATTTTTGTCTATACGGGTAGACACACGAGCATGTGTCTAGGCCATGTGTGACACACGTTTTGCCCCACGGGCATGATTTAGGCCGTGTGTCCCTTGCACCCTAATTTTTGCAAAACAGAATGCTCAAAATTGAGCACATGGGCAGGGACACTGGCGTGTGTCTCAGCCCTGTAGATGACACGGCCTCAGGCACGGGCGTGTGTCCTGAGCATGTGAAGTCTACACCTATTTTATGAAAAATCATAAATTTGAAATCAACCACACAGCCTAGCATACGGGCGTGTGACTTGGCCGTGTGTGACCACACGGCCTGCCCACACAAGCGTGTCCCATATCCACACGGGCGTGTGACCCCTGTTTAGTGAAAAAATTTTCTAAGTGTTGTAAAATTTTCTAAAGTTCTCGGTTTAGTCATGAACCACTTCCGATGCATGTTTTGGGCCTCGTAGGATTTTATTAGGGACATTGTGATTGTATATGTTTGGTTTTAATTTGGATGAAAATTTATGACTCGAAAATGTATGTTTGTTTGTGTTTAAGTTCGGTAATGCCTTGTACCCTGTTCTGGCGTCGAATACGGGTAAAGAGTGTTACATTTAGTAGTATCAGAGCTATAATTTAATTGATTCTCGGACTAACGTAGTGTGTGTAAGAGTTTAGCTATACATGCCATATATGAACTGTGATAGTATGATGACTCCTAACAATTTTAATATGTGTTTTTATATATAGTAAATGGATCCTGACCGATGTGTAGTTGATGATGTAGAAAGTAATGCGTCGACTCCCGCTCAAGGGGCAGCTTCATCCGAAAATAGACCTCCCACGGTCAATCAGGGACGAAGGGCTAGGGAAGCCTTCCTCCACATGATGAATGAGTGGTATTCGGAGTTTGTTCAAAGAAATCCGAATGCTCAACATCCTCCACCCCCTCCTTATCCCCAATCGATTCTCGTTGTTCCTCAAGGTGTGGATTTGGTAAGACAGAATAAGCCCCCAGTTGATAAGACTCAAAAGCAAAGGGCTGAGGAATTCAGGGCTAATGTAGATGATGACCCCGAGAGAGCTGGGTTCTGGCTTGAGAATACTATCAAGGTATTTGATGAGTTATCATGTACATCCAAAAAATGCTTGAAATGTGCTACATCGTTGTTGAGAGACACAACATATCACTGGTGGAAGACACTAGTATCTGTGGTACCAAGAAAGAGGGTTACATGGGAATTCTTTCAAGAGGAGTTCCGAAAGAAATATATCAGTCAGCGGTTCATCGATCAGAAATGTAAAAAAATTCTTAAGCTAAAATAGGGCCGAATGTCAGTGACAGAGTATGAGTGAGAATTTTTCGGGCTCAGTAAGTATGCCCGAGAGTGTGTTTCCTCCAAGGCTATTATGTGTAAAAGGTTCAAAGATGGACTGAATAAGGACATCTTATTGTTAGTTGGAATCTTGAAGCTAAAAGAATTTTTTGTATTGGTTGAACGAGCTTGCAAAGTCGAAGAGCTAAGCAATGAGAAAAGAGAAGCCGAGAGTGAGGCTAGAGATGCAAGAAAAATGCCAGTGAGTAAGTCATTTCAATCTGAGTGAAAGAAATCTAGAGAAATGAATTCTCGTTCGAATGTATCAGTTGGGTATTCGCACAGAGACCGTGGGAAGCAATATTCAAGTTTTAAATCTCAAGCTACTTCAATGGCAAGTGTGGGTAATGTCAAGTCTAACAGACCTGAATGACAGCATTGTGGAAGAAGACATACCGGCGAGTGTAGGATGAATAACCGAGCTTGTTTCAAATGTGGTTCCCAAGAGTATTTTATCCGAGATTATCCTGAGATAGCTGAAAAAGAACAATTTCAGAGTGCAAGGCTGAGTAATACTACCAATAGGGGTAGGCCACAGAGAAATACCGGGAATAAAGTTAGCAATAAAGGTGTGACGAAGGATACAGCCATGAGATCTGAGGCCAGAGTACTTGTTAGAGCTTATACCATTTGTGCTCGTGAGGATGCGTCATCTTCCGTTGTGATTACTGGTACATTTTCTCTTTATGATACTAATGTTATTGCATTGATTGATCCTAGATCGACTCATTCTTATGTTTTTGTGAATTTGGTATCTAGTAAGAATTTACATGTTGAGTTTACTGAGTTTATGATTAAAGTGTCAAACCCCTTAAGCAAATATGTGCTAGTTGATAAAGTTTGCAAGAATTGTCCTTTGATAATTCGAGGTCACTATTTTTCGGTTGATTTAATGCTATTGCCATTTGACGAATTTGATGATATTTTAGGTATGGACTGGTTGACATTGCATGATGCCATAGTAAATTGTAGACAGAAAACTATTGAATTGAAATGTGAAAATGGTGAGGTTCTTTGGGTTGAAACCAATAAATCAAGTGAATTGCCAATTGTGATTTCGTCTATGTCTTCTCAGAGGTATGTAAGGAAAGGTTGTGAAGCTTACCTTGCTTATGTGTTGAATACAAAGATGTCTGAATTGAAAATTGATCCAGTGCCGATAGTTTGTAAATATCTGGATGTGTTTTCGGAAGATTTGCCAGGGTTACCACCGGACAGAGAAGTGAAATTTTCTATTGATTTGGTACTTGGGGCTTCACCGATATCAATCGCTTCGTATAGGATGGCTCTGACTGAATTGAAAGAATTAAAAGCTCAATTGCAAGAGTTGACAGATAAGGGTTTTGCGAGACCTAGTTTTTCTCCCTGGGATGCTCCAGTGTTATTTGTCAAGAAGAAAGATGGATCCATGAGGCTTTGTATCGATTACCAATAGATCAACAAGGTGACTATAAAGAATAAGTATCCTTTACCAAGGATTGATGAGAGTTAAAGAGTCGGATGTGCCGAAAACCGCTTTTAGGACAAGGTATGAGCATTATGAGTTTCTTGTTATGCCTTTTGGATTAACTAATGGACCTACTGTTTTTATGGACTTGATGAATAGAATTTTCCTACCATATTTAGATAAGTTTGTGGTTGTGTTCATCGATGATATTCTGATTTATTCTCGAGAAGAGTCTGAGCATGTCGACCACTTGAGAATTGTATTGCAGACCTTGAGAGATAAGAAATTGTTTGTTAAATTCAGTAAAAGTGAATTTTGGCTCCGAAAAGTCAGATTTTTGGGACATATTGTTTCAGGTGATGGTATTCAGGTTGATCCAAGTAAGATTTCGACAATTGTTGATTGGAAACCACCAAGGAATGTATCTAAAGTTAGAAGCTTTTTGGGTTTAGCTAGATGTTATCAACACTTTGTCAAAGGATTTTCAATGATTGCTACTCCTATGACCAAGTTTTTGCAAAAAGATGTTAAATTTGAGTGGTCCGAAAAATGTCAGCAAAGTTTTGAGAAATTGAAGGTATTGTTGACTGAGGCATCGATTTTAGTACAACCTGAATCGGGAAAAATTTTGTAATTTATATTGACACGTCACGGAATGGTTTGGGTTGTGTGTTGATGCAAGAGGGCAAAGTGGTAGCTTATGCCTCGAGACAGTTGAAACCGCATGAGAAGAATTATCCGACGCACGATTTGGAATTGGCCACCATTGTTTTTGCTCTAAAAATTTGGCGTCATCATTTGTACGATGAGAAATGCCATATCTTTATTGAACATAAAAGTTTAAAATACTTGATGACTCAGAAAGAACTGAACTTGCGAGAACGGAGATGGCTCGAATTATTGAAGGATTATGAACTAGTGATTGACTATCATCGAGAAAAGCGAATGTAGTCGCAGATGCTTTGAGTAGAAAGTCCTTGCTTGTTTTGAGAGTTATGAATACGAGATTGACCTTGTCTAATGATGGTCAATTTTGGCCAAGTTGAGAGCTAGACCGGTATTTATTCAGCAAATTTGTGAAGCTTAGAAAAATGATAGTGAATTACAAGCCAAAAAAGCTCTGTGTGAATCAGGTAGTGATACAGACTTTCAGATCTTTTTAAATGATTGTTTGATGTTCAAGGATAGAGTATATGTACTGAAAAATGATGAACTTATTTAGAAAATTTTACACAAGGCACTCAGTGGTTGTTTTTCAGTTCATCCGGGTAGTACGAAAATGTATAATGATTTGAAAAATTATATTGGTGGTCAGGTATGAGACAAGATATTTCAAAGTTTGTTTTGAAATGTTTAATTTGTCAACAAGTAAAGGCCGAACATTAAGTGCCTTCGGGTTTACTTTAGCCTATGATGGTACCGGAGTGGAAATGGGATAAGATTACAATGGACTTTGTGACGGGTTTGCCTTTGACTCCAAAAAAGAAAAAAGTCGTCTGGGTTGTTGTTGATAGATTGACGAAATCGGCTCATTTTATTCCGGTACGTACTGACTACTCACTTGATAAGTTAGTTGAATTGTACGTTTATGAGATTGTGAGATTGCACGAATGCTTGTTTCTATTATTTTGAATAGAGATCTGAGGTTTACTTCGAGATTTTGGAAGAAATTACAAGAGGGTTTGGGTACGAAGTTAAATTTTAGTACTGCTTTTCTTCCACAAACCGATGGTCAATCTAAAAGAGTAATTCAAATTCTTGAAGATATGCTCCGAAGTTGTGTTCTAGAATTCGAAGGTAGTTGGAAGAAATATCTACCATTGGTCGAATTTGCTTATAACAACAACTTTCAATCAAGTATAAAGATGGCACCATATGAAGCATTGTATGGCTGTAAGTGTCGAACTCTGTTGTATTGGACAAGACTTTGTGAGAGACAGATTCACGGGGTTGATTTGGTTAGAGAAACCGAAGAAAAAGTAAAGGTAATCCGTGATTGCTTGAAAGCCGCTTTAGATCAACAAAAGTCATACGCAGATTTGAAAAGAAAGGAGATAGAATTTCATGTTGGTGATAAAGTATTTCTGAAAGTATCTCCGTGGAAGAAGATTCTGAGGTTAAGGCAAGTTGAGTCCACGTTTCATTGGGCCATATGAGATTACTGAAAGAATAGGGTCAGTGGCCTATAAGTTAGCTTTACCGACAGAGTTAGAAAGGATTCACAATGTGTTTCATGTGTCAATGTTGCGACGATATCATTTTGATCCTTCACATGTGATTTCTCCATCAGAAATTGAGATTCGACCTGATATGACGTATGGTGAAGAACCGATCAAGATTTTAACTCGAGAAGTTAAACAGTTGAGAAATAAAAGTATAGCCCAAGTGAAAGTTTTATGGCAACGACATGCGGTCGAAGAGGCTACATGGGAACCCGAGGAATCTATAAGAAAATAGTACCCAAACCTATTTTCTGGTAAGATTTTCGGGGACGAAAATCCCTAAAAGGGGGGAATTGTAACAGCCTGATTTTGGGCCTAGTCGGAACAGTGGTTTCGGGACCACAAATTTGACGCAGAAAAATTTATTTTTCTTATATTTTTATGGTCTACAATTTTATGGAATGATTCTATGAAAAATTTCGTTCGAAAATTTTGACGTTTGAGCACTCAATTTAGTAAAAAGGACTAAATTGCAAAAAGTGAAAAACGTGAGTTCTAGAAGCTAGAGGTGTCTAATTGTTATGAAATTTTAAATTGATGGTCCTTATATGGTAATTAGACCATTTGTTAAGTTAGTGGACAAAAATGAACATGAAGTAAGAGAAATTTTAGTGTTTTAAGAAAAGGGCATTTTGGTTATTTGGTAATTAAATGAATTAATAAGCAAATTAAAAGTCAATTTTTGCTTATCTTCTACCCTTTGGCCGATATTTACAAGAGGAAGACATAGCTAGGGTTTTTCAAGCTTCCAAGCTCGATTGTAAGTCCGTTCTAGCCCCGTTTTTTAATGTTGTTTACATTTTTAAAATCATTGTAACTCAATCTACCTATTTCTAGCTCTAATTTGAGGTATGATTAAGGTTTAGGGTTTGACCCATGTTAAAAATGTGCATATTTTGATGGCTAATGGTAGAAAATGCATGGTTGATGTTAGAAAAACAACTTTTGCTAAGTGATTTTCTATAAAATGTCAAAAAGGACCTATTTGTAAAAGTTATAAAATAAGTAGTAAAAGTGTGATTAAGTGGAAAATGTAGGCTGGTATAAGTATGAAAATGGTTCAGCTAGGCTTGGGTTTTGAAGAAAGCGAACACACTTCAAGTTACGAGCCTAGGGACTAAATTGTAAAAATGTGAAACATTAGGGGAAAAAATGTAATTTTCCATAATATGATTTTTGGACTGAATTGAACAATTTGACTATTAAATAAGCGAATTTTTTTATTATAGATCAAGAAAAACGATGTTCGGACCTAGATCGGGGGAAAAACAAAGTGTTTGATGATTAGGTCAAATTTATATTATTTTTGTACCAAGGTAAGCTCGTATATAAATAATGCATTGTTATATTAATGTTTTAAATGCTTTAATACTGTATGAATTGTGAATGACTTTTGGATGTAATCGACAAAGTTTCAACAAGCGAGAATTCCTGGTTGAGCCTTAGGAATAAAATAGGGTACAAGTGACATGTTACTAGGAACCCATGTGTTTATGTGATTCGGGTGCTAGTCTTGTACGTCCTACCAGTGGATGGGTATGCTGGCATATGTTGTGGATAGCAGCTTGTATGAGCAGCACTGTATAGCTACGTCCTGACTGATAGCTTGTGTGAGCAGGCCCGTGAGTAGCTCAAAAAGGAGTCTATATATATGAGATGTGAGGTAGCTTTGGCTACATGTATGGCACTTATGTGCAAGATTTCCGAGCATCCGTTAATATTCCGAGTGTTCAACGGGAATGTCGAAGTTGTGAAAGGATATGGTTATGTTGCGAGTTGGTACAGGTATGTACGTAAAACTCATAAGTAATGAGCTCGACATGTGATGAACTCTTGGTAGAATTATGATTGAGTAAGTTATGATTATGAGATTTTGATAATGTTCATGTTAATCTTCATCATGTTAACTGTATGTTAATTGTGTGGTTATGATGCTTATTATTTGCATAGGAACTTACTAAGCTTTAAAGCTTACTCCCTTTCCTTTCCCTTATCTTATAGTGTCACCAAGCTAACTCGGGATTCGGAGATCGTTGGAGATCCATTCACACTGTCAACAATTATTTTAGTACCAATGATTTCAACATTTTGAGTTATGGCATGTATAGAGGACTTGGTCATTTTGTTATGTGCCATAATTGATTTGGCCAAATGTGTTGGCTTATATTGGTTGAAAGTTCATTTTGTATAAGGCCATTTGAAATTGGCTACTAATGGTTTAAGCAATTTATATGATGATGTCTTTCATGGATATGGAAACTTGCATAATTTGAGTTGATGAGTATGTGATGTTTGTGTATAATAGATGGTAGCATGTAATTGACGTGTGGATGTCTTGATTGTGGCTGATTTGGTTGTATGAAAATGCTTGAATTGGTGCTATGTTGTGTTGTGTAGGTGTGTACATCAAAGGGTGGCAAAATGGCTTGGTAAATAGCCTTATTTTTGTCCACATGGGTAGACACACGGGCGTGTGTCTAGGCAGTGTGTGACACACGGTTTGCCCCACAGGCATGTGTTAGGCCGTGTGTCCCCTGCACCTTAATTTTTGCAAAATAGAATGCTCAAAATTGAACACATGGGCAGAGACACGGGCGTGTGTCTCAGCCCTATAGATGACACGGCCTCAGGCATGAGCGTGTGTCTTGGGCGTGTGAAGTCTGCACCTATTTTATGAAAAATCATAAATTTTAAATCAACCACACGGCCTAGCACACGGGCGTGTGACTTGGTTGTGTGTCTTCAATTTGTTCTTGGGTGACAAACAGTGAGTTACATGGGTTAGGGACATGGGCGTGTGTGACCACACGGCCTGCCCACATGGGCGTGTCCCATATCCACATGGGCGTGTGACCCCTATTTAGTGAAAAAAATTTAAGTGTTGTAAAATTTTCTAAAGTTCTCGGTTTAGTCCCAAACCACTTCCGATGCATGTTTTGGGCCTTGTAGGCTCGTGTTAGGGACATTATGATTGTATATGAATGGTTTTAATTTGGACAAAAATTTATGACTCGAAAATGTATGTTTGTTTGTGTTTAAGTCTGGTAATGCCTCGTACCCTGTTCCAGCGTCGAATACAGATAAGGGGTGTTACACCATATGCTCCTAAACACCCTAAAAAGCATCCTTATGACAGGTCCTCTAAATTATTAGTTTGTCAATCGCCCAATAGTCAGAGTCCGTATGAACCAATTCCTCATTGTCATCTGCCGCAACACTCCAAACTTCATCATCAGTAGACTTCATCTTGGACAATAAGGAATTTAACTTATCAGCCATGGCAACAAGAATGTAAGCAAAGAAGATAAAAAAAAGCTGAAAGGAATGAAAATTTGTTACACAAGAGAGAAAAGAGTTATAGGATAGCACAACTTGCCAAAGATGGATGAAGAAAGTCGCAAACAATTGGACTAATGCAATCAACTTGTGTGAAAAAAAGCCCATTCAACATTTCTATTGGCCCATCCTAAGACTCGCACAACAGTACTGTTACATTCGGACAACTAAAGGAGTCCTAAGAAAGGAAGGGCTCTAAACTAGAAACTCCTTCATGTACACGAACTCTACAATAGTGCCGCACAGGTTTGCCAACCACTGCACATCAAAGTGATGGTGGTGGCAACCCCTTCGCCCTCTTCCCCATACCGCTTTTACCTTAAACAACCCTATGAAGCTCCCAAAAAACTAGGAAGATAGAACCTGATGAACTTTTTTTGCACAGTTCCAAACCTACACCAACGTCGCATATGCACACCATTTCTATCACACATGTCCTAGTTCGTGTTGCATGCCAATCCACCCCCAACCCTCACTGCAAATCATTAAACCTTCCCACTCACTACCACCATATCCGACACACTCCCACCACGAGCTAAATCGTGAGGGAGATAGAAAAATTATTGTTGCTAGTACTATCAATAAACAATTGCATACGACCAAAAATTCAATTCATCAAAATTGGGCAATAAAAGTTGGTATCCTATATGCTATAATCTTGCATGTGTTTATTTTTATATTTTCAAAATGAATATAAAAGTTTTAATATGTTATAAAAAAGAGAGTAAAATAGTAACTTTTGTAACGATTGAAAAAAATAGTTAATTTTATTATGAGGTAATTTTAATTAAATAATAAGACATTAATTTAAAATATGATTTGACATGTTCACGTAACCTATTGTAATTTAAAAAACTTGAATAATTTCTTTCGAAAAAAACTTATCAGTTTCATGTTAAAATATTGTGATATCATGTAATTAAATCCATTTTGTAAAGTTGAACAGTTTTTTTCAAATAATAAAAAAATTTCATTTTAAAATCATAATGATAAATTACTTAGATGGTTACTTATATTAAGTCAATTTCATATTCTAATTAATTGTAAGGATAAATTATAATTTTAGAATGAGTAAATAAGAGTACGTTAAAACTTCAATAACTATTTGGGTAGTTCACTTTATAACTAAAATGTGCTTCTTCCTATTATACATATAACATATATATATATGTAGAGTACTCTCACCAAATGCGAACCCTTACAAAATGGAAATTAAATAGATTGATAAAAGGAAGATGAAAACTTTAGATATAAAATTCTTATAAAAATGGTTAATTTGTAGTTTACTTCCGAATTTGTTTAAAAGTACTTAGTTGGCACTTAAATTTTTTTTGTACGTAATTCGTACTTAAACTTGTATTCCATCACCCAAATTAATACCTCCGCACTGACAAAGTTATTTTGTACTGGCGTGACATTGATAATCAATCCTATAATAACACATGACAATCTCTCAATATGATATATGACAAGCATAAATTAAAAAAAATTAAAGATATTAAAAAATATAAATTAATTTTAAAAAATATAATTTTTTGACTAAATTCAAGTATCAACTAAATATTTTTTGCACAAAGTCAGATAACATTCAATAGACAACGTATATGTTAACTCTTAAAAAAATTAACATTAACAAATTGAGATAATGCCTATAACAAATTCAAATTCAGGTTCCAACTAAATAAAATTGTTATAGATGAAAACTACCTATTAACTCTTAAAAGAATTATTTATCACAAACTGTTAATAAGAAAACAACTCATTTCGATTTAAAAGGATAACTAAATAGAATGATAATGAAAAGTTAAGTGTGTATATTTATAACATTATTTATTTGTTTAATTTTATTTTTAATAATAAAATAATATTTTTTAGCTTTCTATCTTATGCTTCAGTCATAGCAAAAAAAAAATCACCCTTTTTATCTATTCTATCATGCAAACAAGATATGTATTCTTTTTAATTTTGCATCTTTCCATCCTTTTATCCTCGTAGCCTTAATTTGTCATGGAAATCTAGCAGTCCTCACATTTTTCAACTTAAATAATAATAATAATAATAATAACATTACTCATTCCATGCAAAAGTATTAAAATGGAAAATAAGATTCATCAATCAAATTGAAGAATAAGCTATAAAATATGATCAGATTAGCAGAATCCACATACTTAAACCTTATATTAAAAAGTCCTGGCATCTAGTCTTCCCGGTTAAGAATTAAGAATTGGTTTAATGTCAACAATCCCCAGATGCCATAACTGGGATTTGTTGGAATCCAAATTTCAAACAAACAAAACAATAATGGCATAAGAGAAACGAAAAAAGAATTTTACGTAACAATGAAGCTATATGGAATAGGAATTAAGCAATAAATTGTAGTTGAATGTTACATCATCATCATCATCAAAGGATCATAAATTTTGAAATGGCAGAAATGGAAATCTAATTTAGAAATATTTTAAGGGAAAAAAAAATAAGAACTCCTAAAACTGGTCATAATTCGTTTAAAACATAAAGAGGGAGATTATCCTCAACCTGTTCTAACTGTTTTGTTGTAATAATAACAATAAATGGTGAAAATTGAAGTTTCCATTGTCAAACTGACCTTGGCTTCACCTTTGTGTTCCTCTTTAGTTTTCCTTCAACATCCAAATCACTAACAGAATCCCAAAATCTGAAAATCCAAAAATAATTGCGGATGTTATTTACCAAAACGTTTTTTTTCTTATCTCTACCTCAGGATGGCTCAGCGAAACCGGTTTCAGTTTTGCTGAGCCACGAGTTGATCGAGCTGCATTTGCTCCAGCCAAGCACCCAACACTGCATTATCGACCGGATCTGCATTCATGCTAGAACCCTCACCCGAGACTGGTGCTGCTATTTTCTCTTTGATCTCAGTGGGAGATTCTTTTACAAGGGACTGAACCCATGATAAATCGGGTTCATCCCCATTACCAAGCTCAAATGAGGAAGACCTGCGATGCTTGTCCAACCCATCGGCATTGACAGCCCAGTCTGGCTTCCCATTGGAGGATCCCCATTTTGACCATGAATTAACCGGGGAACCAACAATGGCAGCCGAGCCAGAGCCAAGCTCCCTAGAGCTTAGGCTACGAAATTGTTGCTGCTTCTCCCGTTGAGCTAACATTGAAACCCGAGAGCTCATTGGTGAGATAGGTTCAACGTTTCGAGGAGACATCCTACCGGATAGAGAAGCCTGCAAGAGAGGATGCTCAATACTTTTAGGAGAAAAAGTTGTATTTATAGGTGATAGCATGTTTTGCTGTTGCTGAAATTGATTAAGAACGGCAGATTTATGGGTCGGAGAGAAAACAGCAGCAGCCAACACTTGATCAGAGTATCGTGGAGATGAGCTCTCAGCAGAAAAGAGGTCATCTAGGTTTGATGGGGTCAGGGTCTTCATTCGACCAGATCGATTAAAAGAACTAGAACTCATTGATGGCTGAGTAAGTCCAGGTAATTCATTCATCAGCTGAAGTTGCTGCACATCAAAATCAGACAGCAAGTTAAAGTCTTCAGCTTGAATGTCTCTAGCATTAAGAGAAGATCGCAGGCGACTGGATTGAAGATTGCTTCCCGGAAGATGGAGGGCTGGAACATTAGGCTGTGGCCAGCCAACATTAGATTGAGACATGCCATTCATGGAGGGAGACATGGGTGGAGAGAATGGTGAGGGAGACATAACAGATACAGATGAAGGTGATCCAGGCAAGAGACTCATGGCGGCAGCAAAATCCATAGCTGTAGCACCAGAAGTACTCGATCGAGGAGAAGGAACAGCAGAACCAGTGGAGACATACAGAGGACGAAGTTCATCAGCTGTATGAGCAAAGAAGCAGACTCTCCTAGCACAACTAGTACCATCCTTGCACAACCTGGTCCGATACTGAGCAGGGTGTAGCCAGCATTCGAAAACACCATGAGCATATTCGCACATATCTCCGCGCCTACATGTCCCCTTGCGAAAATCGGGGCAAGGAACACAACTGTAATGGAACTTCCTAGGATCCCTTCTCCGAGCATTCTCCCCAGGGTGAACAAATGGGCACTCAGTCCAATCATGGGAGTAGGCACGTGAGCAAGGCCGCACCTTGAATGAATACATCCGAAACTCATCAGTTGAATAGATGCTATTCTTGATGTCCGGAAGAGATGGATCAATCGGATATTCTTTCTTCTCTGATGCTGAAGAAATTGGAGCATCAATTGGCTTTGACTTCATCGGGGAATCTGAACCAGATAACAACGACCCATTTTCCTTCAAAGGCAATAGAGGAAGGGAGTCGAAATTTGCAACGGCTGCCACCTGTGAATTCCAATCAAAACCAGAACCCTCGATTGCAAGGAGCTCTTCAAGAGTTGATTTCACAGCTCCAAGCTTTGGAGGAACAACAATAACATCAACAGGAAGATGACCATTTGCGTCAACCGAATTTACATCAGCACCAGCCGCTAAAAGCAGCTTCACAACATCGATAACATTATCAGCCCCACCAGATGCAGCACAATGAAGGGCAGTGCTTTTGTCACGGCCACACACTAGGTTAACATCAGCATCCGAAGACGAAAGAATCAGCTTAATAACATCAATGCTACCATACATAGAAGCAACCATCAATGGTGTTCTCTCCTCATTAACCATCTGTTTCGAGCCTTTCTGACGACCATACCACAATCCAACCTCATCAACACCAGAAGGATCATGTTCCATCGATCGTTTAAAGCCCTCGACATCATTATTAGCAGCAAGCTCAAGCAGACTTGCAAAAGTATCTTCAGTTACTACAGTCAAGTGATTCATATCCACACGAGGAACTCTGTTATCTTCGAAAGAAGAATTCGATGTTCTTGGAGTCAGCTTCGAGTTTAATCGCTCCGATCCACAGCACATACTTTCATTTGATAAGAATCCAACTGAAAGTTTTTAAAAAGAAAAAGAAAAAAAGACACCATTAGAATCAAATATTCCAGAAGACATTATTAGGAAAAAAATGATAAACCCGCTAGGGATTGAAAGAAAATAAAAACAAAGGTCAAGTCAGTGTTTATCAACAAAGGTCAAGAAAATAAAAACAAAGGTCAAGTCAGTGTTTATCAACAACATGTCAACCAAAAAAATAGTGGAAATTAAACGTGGAATTAGGGATTTAAAAAACAAGACAGAAAACTTCGGAAGAAGGTAAAATTATTACAACATATTTTCCTACACTTTCAGACATAATTGTCAGAATAAAACATAGTGTTTCACTAACAATTTTAGGAAAAATGGAAGTTAAATTATTATCACTAATATTAGGAAATCAATACAAGCTTTATTAAACAGAATATCAAATCTTGCAACAAATCTTTCGGTGGTCAACAATATTAAATTTTCTTATAAAAAATTTTTAAAAAATAGCTAAAAGAGAAAGTTAAAATAAAAATATTTTTCGTGCAAGTGATCAACCAATTCATTTCACATATATATCTAAAACAAAGTTTCTTGTAAGTAAAAAATATAAATGAACTTAAACTAAAACCAACCAAACAAAAATAATCGGTTCAAAAATCATCTAAGTTCAAAGAAACCAATAAAAAGGAGAGATTTATACAGATCTAGTCAGAAAAAATAAGAAAAACGAAGTTTATTTTCAAGCAAAACTAAAAGAAAATGAACTTTAACTAAAACCCAAAAGAGCCTTACCAGTTCAGAATTCCATCTTAGTTCCAAGAACCCGATACAGATCTACTCGGAAAAGGAAGAACTAGATCTTCAAAAATGAAAAGAGAGAAAAAAAATAATCCCAATTTGATTTATATATTTTGGGGTATTTTTCTTAAGCTAAAAGGGGAGAGTTATGAGAAAATGAATAGCTTCTCATCTCTAGTTTCCATCTCACTGCTACTACTACTTTAATTGAAAACAAAATTAATATATAAAAAATGCATCCAATGTAAATTTTAGTTTTATATTTCAATTTTTGAAAAATTAACATTTTAAATATTTAACTATTAAATTTATGAATTTAATTTATTTATTATGTATATAAATTTTAAAATTTATATGAGATATTTATAATATCGATTTAAAATATTATATATTAATATTTATTTATCAGTTAAAGTTTTTTTATAAAAAATAAATATTTTAATTTTTATCAAATTTAACGTATATAATTTGTATGAGTAAATATTAATCGATATACGAAAATGTATAAAAGATAAAAATAATTTAGTTTTACATTAATATAAGTTAATTATCACTTAAAAATATTGAATTCTTTTAAAATAAAACTAAAAACAAAATAGGAAAAATCGAATAGAATGGTATTATTCCTTTTTTTTTTCACCAGTTACTAGCTTCCATAAAAATTCATCTCATTAAAAATTAAAGGCAAGGTTATTTTTGTCAGCATTGCTATATTATTGTTATTTTTTTAATAATTTTATTATAAGTTTTAAATAATATTTTTTTCAGATAATGCCTTTTCTCAACTCATAAATAAAAAAATATTTTATTTTAACGTATTCGAACTCAAATCTTTCTACATTAACAATAATAATTATGACAATTGAGCTCGAAACTATTTTATTATTTTCTATATTCTAAGGTTTTAACTAAGAATCTAAGTTTATGTAATAAAATATTTCATACAATAAAAATTATCCATAAATTATAAGTATGTTGAATCTAAGTTTATGTAATAAAATATTTCATACAATAAAAATTATCGATAAATTATAAGTATGTGAAAATATTATTTAAAAAAAGTATGTGAAAGTTTTATATATATATTTTTGTAAATCTATATAATTCTCTTCCCCTAATTTTAAATTTAACTTCCTACTAAAATTATTTATATAAATTTATGTGAGAATTAATTTTTATATCATATATATACTTTTATAAATATACTTTTTATTATGATGGTTGTGAGAGGCCGACGTGGTAAAAGAATACAATGACTTGAATAGGGTTATGTTTGTTTTTGGACTTAGAATAAAGCTATGTTTAGACCATAAATAAATGAAAATGCATGTGGTTATATTAGAAAAATGTAAGATATGAAGGATTCATATTTGAATTAAGACATCAATTGATAATTTGAATAAATTCAAATACTTGCTCATCTTTTATATATTGTAATTAGTGCCAATATGTCTAATATAAATTTATTTAATAGGATAATGCCTTATGGGTACGAGTTCTTCATACGAAATATGGGGTAAAGGAACAACTTCTGAATCCCATCACCAAAGCCAATGTCTACACTTATGGAGGTCTCTTTCTAAGCTATGGCCCTTTTTTTATGTGAGAACTTAGCTTGGTCAGTGGGTAGTGGTAATAGTATTCAATGCTGGAAGGATTCTTGGGTCCTGAGAATTGGCCCCTTAATTTCGCATATTCATGTTCGTGCAAAATTTAGATTTGGATTGCATCCTTAGTGATTTGGTTACGTCTGCTAGAACTTGGAATCTTGACCTATTTCGTGTGTGGCTACTTGACGAGGTGATTCAACGAATAGTAAGTATTCCTCCTCTACATCCTGATTCAGGCTTCGATAAGGTGATTTGGGCTTCCTTGACTTCAAGTTCCTTTTCTGTTCGTAGCGCATTCTAGTCGTTAAAACAAGATTCTTGTAATCCTAGAGATATCTATTGGAAGAATACTTGTAAATATCAAAGACCTCAAAGAGTTCTTTTTTTTTTTAGCTTGCTTATAAGCAGAGATTACTAACTAACTCGGAATGCACCAGGCGAGGATTAGGTTACAACAGCTCTTGCATTATATGTGGCCATGAAACAAAAGATACTTTCCATGTTCTTCGGGATTGTTTGATTGCAAAAGAAGTGCGGATGCATGTGGTCCCAATTGAACAACAAAACAAGTTCTTTTCTAACCCTTTTCAAATTTGGTTTTCTTCTAATCTTTGCTGTCACATGAAATTGCAAGATTGTGGAGTTATTTGATCATGTCTCTATGGTCCAATTAGTTGATGAGTTTGGAAGAATAGAAATCTCTTCATCTTTTAGAATATTACTTGGTCAACTTACGAAACTGTCAAAGCTTCCTTTAGTTGGGCACAACAATTTGAATCAAGTTAGAATACTTATAAGCCCAATTTTCTAAATGTGTGTTACCAAACACACACTGAAGGAATATGGGTTCAGCAATTCTCTAATGGTGCAATGGAGCTAGCCACTGGGAATGCTTCTCTGGTGGTGTGTTACGAGATCAGGCAAGCAACTAGATTTTGGGATATAATCGCTACTTAGGTAGATGTACTCTTTTTGAGGTGGAACTCTAAGGTATCCTAGATGGGATCCTTATTCTGTTAAATAAAGGATACAAATGGGCCACAGTTCAGACAAATAATTCAAATGTAGCTAAGACTTTGACAGATAAGGGGTTGGAAGACTAATGCATCACAGTACTTAGACACGTTCAAAGGATTATGCGTTTTAAAGGACAGTGTCGTGTCAGATATGTGCCCAAAGGGAAAAATCTAATTGCGGACTGTTTGGCTAAGCTTTACTTAGTATGGAAGTCAAGTTTACAAATTTCCGATGTGCCACCTAATGAGGTATTGGGAGCTCTTCAACAAGATAAAACTTATGGTGCTTTTGAACAATTAATTTGATGTAATTTGTTTTTATTTTTCAAAAAAAAAACAAATTGATAGTTATTATTTATTTTAATAATCAAATTGATAAGGAGCTCTTGTCAATTTTTTTTTATAGCAGGCTTATATCTAAATATACTCTACAATCAGTATTAGATTATTTTTTTCATAAAATGAACATTTCTTTCATAAAAGGGACAGAGGCCAAGTAAAAGGAAATCTAAGCTCTCTCGTACACCCCTCAAAGGCAAAACAAACAAAACCACAAAACAAAAGACGGTTTAAATATATTAAGAAGAAAGAGTAGATTTCCCAAAATTATCGTTTTTTTTAAATTACAGAATTAGGTTTTTTTTTTTGAAAATTACGAGACTAGGCTGAAATAACAAAAACGTTTTTAGTTAGAAGTGCTTTCAACAGATTTACAAAAAAATGCTTAGTGTATTAACAAAAAAAAGACTTCCAACTAGAAGCACTTTCTGCCCCCAATTTTTTTTTTTTAAATTTGTTTTGGTGCCACCTCTTATGAAAATAATACTTACAAAACATGTCTTTATATAAACTCCAAGTCTCATTTCCCTTATTTTCTTAAGCAATGTTGGATATGAGTCTATATAGACTCATAATCTATTTGCATATTAATGATAATATGTGTAGCATTTAATCTTATGTTATTAGTTAAAAGAGTAAGCAATCAGAATCCTATGTGTTGGCCTGATAGTCATGGTGTTCATCGCCCCAAGTGTGGCCTGAGTTTGAGTCACATTAGTCACGTTGTTGTTAAGGCTTTGCCTTCCTCTTGTAATTCACCAAAGAAAAAAAAAACAATCTCACGTTGTCTAGGAACAAACTGCAAATGGATTATGAGTCTATAAAAACTCATAACCTACATCACTTAAAAAATTAAGGAAAATGACGCTTGAGGTCTATATAAAAATTTGTTTTGTAAGTTTTATTTTCATAAGAGATAGCACCAAAAAAATAAAAAAAAATATTGGCGGCAAAAAGCGCTTCCAATTGGAAATGTTTTTCTGTCAAAACAGCCTAGTCCTGTAATTTTTTAGAAAATACAACCTAATCTAGTAATTTTTTTTTGAATAATGACATTTTTGGGAAATTTACTCAAGAAGATTCCTCTACTCTTTTAAAATTTAAAATTTAGTTTCTATATTTTAATTTTGAAACATTGCGTTCCTGTATTTTTTTTATTTAAAAATCTCAATCTTTGTTTAATTTTGTCATTAAAATTAATGATATCAAAGGTAAAATCAATTTTTAGCCCTCAACATTTAGACTTTTCTGTCAATTTTATCATTATCTTTAAAAGTACATAAAAAAGTTTTAAAATTATTGTTTTTCATGTTTTAAATAAAAATAAAATTTTAAAAATAATGATTAAAAAGTTATTAAAAAAGAAAAAAAATTAAAATTCAAAAAATAAAAAATAATTTTATAATATAAAAAATTCCAAAATTCAATGTTATCTAAACTTGACTAGACCAGCTAGTCAGACCGATTGGATCAGGAACCGAATGGAGTATCAGATTGGAATGGATTGGTTGAACTGGGAGTTGAACTAATTTTGAACTAGTCTGGCTAATTGATTCCCAAAACAATTGTACAACAAGTTCAAAGCAAATAAATTATTAAAAAAAATTTAAACTAAAAATATTTAAAAAAATTATAAAATCGGTTCCATTGATTTTTAATCAGGTTCAACAAGTTCGTACCAGTTTGCAGGTCAATCATTTTTTTACCACTCGTTAGACCAATACATTAGCTGATTCTAGTGGCGAAGCCAATGGGGGCTAGCAGGGGTCCCGACCCCCCTAAAATTGAAAATTTTTCATTTAGGCTCTTTATAATTTATAAAATTTTAAATTGGTAATGGTAAAATTACACTTTGACCCCCCAAAATAATAAAAATTTAATTTAATCCTTTAAAAATTACAAAGATATAAACTATTAAAATGATGAAATTGTATTTTTATTATCGCAAAAATATATAATTTAATTCTACCATCCCAAAAAAATTTTTTAGCTCCACCACTAGCTGATTCCTAGTCTAATCAATCCAGTTTAGATAACATTGAATTTTGAATTTTTTTTATATTTTTTAATTTTTTTTAAAAACTATTCTTTATTTTTGAATTTTAAATATTTTTCATTTTTAAAATATAATTTTAAACTTTTTATTTTTTGTTTAAAATATGAAAAAAAATTAATTTTTAAAAAAAGTTTTACATAATTTTAAAGGGTTGGACTAAATTGATACAAAAAATATATAAATGTTAAGAGCTAAAAAATTTTAAAAATTGGTTGACTCGTGAACAGTACAAATTGGTTGAACTACAAACGGTTGAACTATGTTACAAATAGTTGAACTAGCAGTTGAACCAATTTTTATAATTTTTATTTTTAATAATTTATTTGTTTTGAGCTAGTCGTTTTGGGAATCAACTTGTCAGACTAATTCAAAACTTGGTCAACCGTTAGTTCAATTAGTCCATACCAATTAACGGGTCAATTGGGTTTTTAACTTTCACTAGACTGATACCCTGATCAGTTTTGAATTCGAGTAGACAATGTGGTTTAGATAACATTGAATTTTGGATTTTTTTTGTATTTTAAAAATCATTTTTATTTTTTTCATATTATAGTTTTCATTTTTTAACATTATAAATTATAAATTATAAGTTTTATGTTTTTTATTTAAAATATGAAAAAAATTAAATTTTCTATATACCTTTAAAAGTAAAGACCAGTTTGACAAAAAAAATATTAAGGGCTAAAAATGTGATTTTACCTTTGACATCATTAACTTTGTTATACCCCATCCACGATAAGACACATGCCAAACCTAAGAGATGTTTGAATAATAAGTCTGCCATCAGCAAGCCGGGCCTGTGAACTCACCCTCCCAAAGTGACTATCTGGGCAACAGATGGCCCGATCTTCATTGGAAACATGGAACTGTTTAGTCACTAAACATTACATGGGTTCAACTGTTTTATCCCATTAGAGTCAAGCTGAAGGACAATATTTGTCTTAACACAGACATCCTCATCCCATTGAAGACATTCTTCCCATGTGCTCCAGCCAGATGACAAGTCCAACACATTAACACCATATTAGATGGAACCCCTTCCCATAAATACTCTCAAGAACGATGAAGAGGGAATCGACCTTTCAAAAATAGTAAGCCTATACTCTCTCAAGAATCTCCTAGCCATTAGCCTTCAAACTTTTCCCACCATCATTCTCTATAGCCTCCGGCTCTCTGCCCAAACGGGGTGAATCAACCTTCTCAACAACCATTCTCCTTCCCTCTGCATCCTTCCCTTGTTGACTTCAATATCAACAAACTTTAATTACAAAAATAGACGGTGAGAACGAAATTTCTAAATAAAAAAGTAGAATGATTAAATTTTAAATTTCAAAAAGTATAAGAACCTTTGACAGATTTAAACCAAGACAATAAAAAAAAAAGAAAAACCACCTTGAGACATGGATCAAAATATGATCTAAGCCTTCTCGGTAAAGAATTTAATACATATGTATCAATGAACATATATAATTCAAAGGACATACTTAAAGTTATGACCTATATCAATCTTAACCACCAAACTCACTTGATGTGTTGGTAGTGACATGACTTATTTCACAATAAAAAGATATCATGCATAAAACTTTTCACATAAAGAAAACATTCAATAAAACAAGAAGAAATGTCAAATAACACAATAAAATGTACCAAATAAATAATGCTAAAAATGAAAAATAACTACAACTCTAAATAAGGGAAATGTGCCAAAAATAAAAAATTTATTTTCTCAAATAGGCATTTTTTTTAAATTTAGGAAAATAGGCCAATTTTGGAGAGAAAGAGTGTGAAAGTGTGTCCAACTAGACACTAGACGCACTTTCCTCTTATAGTAAATTCCCAATTATTAAATTTCAAATCTGGCCAACAGTAAAATTATAAATGATCCAACAATAATCTTTTTCCCATATATACTCAAGTCATTTTCCACTATTTTCACTCAAATACAATTCTTTCAATTCTCTCAAGATTAGTTCCAAATTTTCCATTAAATTTGTGTAAAAATATTCTAGTTTTACTTTATTATTTCGTAAATTATTAAATTCGATTAATTTTCACAAACTGCAAGTTCTCTTATTCGTTTCGACAACAAGTACATTTCTGCCGCACAATTTGCAATGGTATGAATTTTTTTATTAATTTTAATTAAGTTAATTTTAAAGTTTTTAAAATTTTAAATTATTTTGTTGATATAAATAGGCAGATGATCAAGTTTTGGAGGGGCTTATACACAATTTATTAAACAACACACCCAATGTAATTCGTGGTCATTTGCAAGATGCGGGAATCTTATATGCGTACCGTATGCTAGGGGCTATAAATTGGATCCCATACTTATCAACGTGTTGGTAGAAAGATGGAGACCTGAAACACACCCATTCCATCTTCCATGTGATGAGTATACAATTACGCTCGAGAACATAACTTTACAACTCCGTTTAGCAGTAGACGGGCCATTCGTTATGAGGGCAATTGTTGTTCCTGGTAAGGAGTTCCTTTGCGAGGCATTTTAGGGAAGGTGCTGAACAAGTTTCAAGGTGGCCGGATAGAGATGAAATAGTTGGAAGATAATTTTGATAAACTTGAGGATCACATAACTACCTCCAAAAAAGAAAAATACGCCTAAACATTCATCCTGAGGTTAATCGAGGGTATTTTAATGCCAGATAAATCTTGAAATTTTGCACACATAAGGTGAATACTACATTTGGTCGACTTCAAAGAATGTGGTAAACTAAGTTGAGGATTAGCTGTGTTGGCCACGTTGAATCAGGAGTTGTACCGGATAATAGAATCGAATAAGATGTCAACCGATGGTTGTCTGCTTTTGTTGCAGTTACCGGCATGGTGGCGACTACCATTTTTACATCCTTTATTGGACACCCTTTATACATTCTCATTGGTGACAAGGTAAAATTCATTTGATAATAATATAGTTACCATAGTAAATTCTATTTATTTATTATTTGTTCGAATTAATATATTGTTTGTGTAGGTGGAACCATGGGCCAACGTATGTGGGACTACAGGAGCAATTCAAAATATCTTGTTGCTGTTAAATCAACGCTCGAAAGTTAAGGTTAGTTATTAAAATTTTCAAACATATAATAATTACGTGATGATTTCTAATTTAATATTTTGTAGATAACAAGATTTATAATTGTGTACTACAGTTTGAATGGATGACATACTTCGACCTGACAATCATACAATACATCCCACTTGAATATTTGACCAATCGGAGTATGTGGGACGTGAATGTGTCTTTGGTAGTTTACACAACGATGGAGATGCATGAATCTGATCGAGTGATGTGATAGTTTAAGTGGAGGCAAAATATTCTGCTGCCACCGCAAGACATCGAAGCACTGTACAAACTTGATTTGTAGGGAAAACTAACGAAAATTGGAGGGAATTTCACAAGGAATATATCAACATTTGGAATCGCAGGAATGATTTCATACCCATGCGCCAACCTTTTTCGTAACAGATACAATGACCTTTGCGGAGTACATGTCATGGTTTAGACTTGCCAGGAAGCCATATCTACTGTCAATGGAGGCGAGGCATAGGCAAATTCGTTTGAGGCCACGACGACCGCCCCATAATTGTAGGTCTAGAACACGTGGCACGACGAGTTTGTTATCAGTTCCAACCCAACAAGGGACATTGATGTCTGTACCACATCCTAGTCAGTTCCCTTCATATTTTCTTGTTCCTTTCACAACCCCAAGTATTTTACACAAACACCACACTATGTACCACCACATCACTATGTTTCTACACCTCCTCTAAGTGTGTTTTTCACGGCACCTCCGTCCCAGTATATTATGTCCTAATGACGACATTGATGTCGACCCCAATGTCAACGTATCTGCCAACAACAACAATTCCCAGATATTATATACAATTGACTTATGCGACATTGTACAGTTATCTGCCGATGGTGTCTCAAACACCTTTACGTCATTGTTTTATCAAAGTGACTCATCTTTGCAACCACCTTCTCATACAATAGATGATACATGGTGAGAGGCTAGGATGACACCACGCTCAACAATGGAAGAAGGAGATGAAGATGAAGATAGAGGTCAAGTTGAAAATGAAGATGATGAAGAGGACGAGTTGTCACCCTAACTTGCACAAGAAAATCCTATGCTCAACCGTCGACAACCATCCTATGACACACATTTGGCCCAAGGACACCGATGATGCTTTTTTCCTTTACTTTTGTGATGTAAATATAATTGTATCAATAAAATATGGTTGTTTTTTTTTATATTTGTGTTTCAACTCATAATTCCCTTTGTTAACTTGTAATGTATATTGTATAGGAATTTTCCATCCATAATAATTGATATCAACATTTAATGATAGTTTTATAAATTTTTAGAGGTAAATTATTGCAGTGTAAATCAACTCATAATTTAATAATATTTAATAAACTATACCCAAAAGTTAAATCCGATACCTTGAGAGAGAGCCTTAACCTACCCATTACACTTGGTTTATCTTTATTTATAATTTCATCATTGTCAAACAAAATAGTAAAAGGGGTAAAAATTATCTATAACTTATTTCTATGAAAAATTCAAAGTAAAACATGTAATGTGACCAAGCAATTCATGGCCGTTGATAGATAATTATATATCAACAATTCAATAGGGTATATAAAAGAATGAACAAATTTTGTACAAAAAAAGACGAAGAATAAATTTGTGTACAATAAAAATGAATAAAATTGTGTAAAAAATGAATAAAATATGTTAACAAGGTGTTGTCCTCAATGTATCCCCAAATTGTGGACATGTTTGCTTAGTATGCCCTTGAGTTCCTACAATAATTGCATAACCTCGGTTGATTGGTCCTCTCTCGAACATTCATATTGTTGTGTATCCGAGTAGAATTCAGTCAATTTTTTGAGTGGTGATGCAATCGAATATTCAGTACCACCTTGAATGGGGCACTCGACACAGACGACCACATACTCTCATCTAGGATCTGTAGGAATTCAGATTCCTATACATTGTACATGCGTTCCAATTTGTACACTTCGTTAATATATGATGTTTACTATATTTGTGCTTGCGCACACGCAGCAATTACATGTACACATGGCAATCAAAGTGCCTAGAATATCTTACAATCGCAAGTCCCTCATATTAGGGAAACATGGTATGCTTCCCTGACAATATCTTGGTCTGGTTTGGTGTACTACGTGACCTTAAATGATAGGTTTAAGTATGAGTGACACACTATATACATAGTGTTTTCTCTCTCTGCATTTTATTTAATTTCTTTTATGACATCCTCGCACCAAATGTGACCACTCACTATCTGTCTAGCATATTTCTCTGCCCATTTCAGAAGTAAGGTTGCTAAGCAAAAGTATATTTCTTTCACAATCAAGGTTATCAACAAATGACACGTCCCATTTAATACAAAATTGATGCATTCCGCTAGGTTTGTTATCATGTGCCCGTATCGTAGATCCCCGTCATACGATTGTGTCCACTGGTCGAAGGGTATGTTAGTGTAGTACGCCACACCATGGCTGTTGATGCTGTGTAAGTTATCCAACATTTTATGGAAAAAGTGTTGGACGAGTTCATACCCTGTCGAAAATTCAAAGTATAACAGTATACTCATGAATGCAAACACTGTATATGTTATAACATTATTGTTGAAATAGTAGCAACTACACACCCATGTCAATGACTTGTACTCGCTAACTATCCCAACCGTATTTTTCCATGTAGTTAGAGTTGATGTGTCTTATACAATACATACAGTGCGTGCGATCTCAAGGCTACCATTTCATTCAATTACGACTAAGATTCTAGGTACCCTGTCGGAGATGACGCATATGTTGGGCTATAGGACAACATGACGCATAAGTCGTTCATCTGCCTTTTCTCTCAGTTTTATTGCAAATGCTATCAGCAGAGTCCTCTAATTACCATCATTGGCAATAACCATCAACAACTGATACTCGTACCTCTCGTACAATCAAGTGCCATCAATTTGTACCAATGACTTGTAGTACCAAAATGCTTATTTGCATTGGTCGAAGATCCAAAAGAATCTATGGAAAACTTTTTTCTTAGGGACCAAACGATCACGAAAGTATGCTGGATGTATTTTCAGATTGGTTACGGAACCTAAAATGTACCAATCTAGTACTTGAAACCATTACCACAAATCATTATATAACTTGTCTCACCCGCTATGTAACTTCTCCGTGGAATTTTGTTTTGTGACTTATGCCTTGTAGTATGATGGTGTGTAATCATACTGACTACAGATATTGACAATCAAAATCGACACGGGAATCGTAAAACTCGCTTTCACCATAGGAAAAATTATGTTAGCTATCATGTCAGAGTCTAGCTTTGGATGATCTTGAGTTACACCTGCAATAGGAAGAGTCAAAGTTACATTATTGCAAATATAGAGACCATTTTCAGGTTACATAAAAATATCAGGTGATTGTATAATGAACTTGTGACAACACAAGTATATGGATCGGTATACTTTTTTTATTGTTCACAATCCCATCTTCTTTTGAAAAGATGACATGATTTTTCATTGGCACCTGTTGTCACGTATTGAGCACTTGACCTTAAATTTCTCCAATAGGATTTTGTGACATAGTAGTTCACGCCATTCTTGACGTTGAACCGTTTCACTACAACAAGAAAAGAATCTTTGGAGGAATACTCCATGTCAACTTCTAATTCCCTGGCGTTTGACGAAGAACTTGCATAGCCAGGTCTTCTGTGCGGTAGCCCTAGAGACTCTAACCCACTCTGGTTAAGGAAAAAGGGTTATTTTTGAACCATCTGACCTGGACAGCAAAATTGGATTGGGGTCAGATTTAAATCCGCTAACACCATTCGCTGCCTTTTCGTTCGTGCATGCATATTCTTCCTCAGCTGCATCTTCATTCTCATTTTCATCCAAAGGGTTGAATGTCCCTTCGTCGGCTCTGAACATAAAGAGTAAATCATCAGTTCTTCTATACTCCATGTCACGGTCAAAATCTCCACCGGAATGCCAATAGGTGTAGGTTGATGATATACTAGTATAAGAACTTCTAGCCTAGGACATTAGACCATTGCAGTTGAAATCGAATGCATTGACTGAATGTTGTGTCCGGATGTCGAAGTTTAGGTTATAGCGTTACCCTAATTGATGGGTGGAATGGCCGTCGAAGTTAAAATCGATGCCTAAAACCGAAGAATGTCTTCCCATTTATGATTATGAGACATCATAATGAAAGTTTTGTAAGAAAGTAGTGAACCCACCACACAACCATGTCGTAAGACTTTCTGCTTCTTATTCGGTTCCTTCATGACCCAGAACATTAGTCGAAGACAGACCAGCTCCATCGAACTTGACAAACTTGACATATAACTCAAGTATATCATTTCCACTTGAGCAATGCAGATCTAGGGCCTCTTCGAGCTCCATCTAACCATTCACGTCAAAGAGCTCATACTTAAAAGGGTCCTATAAGGCCAAATATCTACATTTCAAACTCAAAATTCTTCTCTGGCTTGAACCCCTCACTTTCCTCCTAATTATTGTTTGTAGCTCACACAATTGAATACTACGATTGAAAGCCAAGTTAGTTGATTGGGCTCCTGTAAATACTACCTCGACATCCATATTGTAAATTTAATCGTTGTAATAAATTACGGATTTGACTCGTCGACTCATCTCTTCCCCTACGATAATTGGTTTATTAATTTAAAATGAATTAAATATTTAGAACTAAACAGTCTTCAAATGGTTATTTAAAGAAATGGGAGACAAAACTTGCAATGCAACTCTTTAAAAAGTCAAATTTACTTGTGTCTTAGTATTGAATACTTCAGTAGTTTAATAGGAAAAAGTAACAAGGAGGGAGGGAGGGATATGTTAAAAACACGTTTTCATCGAATAACAATGTATGCTCGATGAGTGCTCAAAAACTTACCCGGGATTCCTGGGTATAGGGCATCTTCATATGCTTTGGACAAATGGATGAGAGAAAATGCATCCAGTTGTATGCACTTTTTCTGACATGGTGGAGGGAAAATGTGCCTAGCTGGATGCAATTTCTGATAATTCCAAAGAAAACACGCCTAGCTGGACGTGCTTCCCCTGACATGTCAGTGAAAAACGCATCCAGCTGGGCGCGCTTTCTCTCTACCACTTTTCCAAAGCCTATGCAGATGCCCTGTGCCTCGAGAATTTCTACTAAACTGAAGTTATTATTTGATGAAAACGCCTCTTTTGAGACGCATTTTCAAGCACACCTTGTCTTTTTTTCCCTTTCAATGTCACCCTCCCCTGCGTCTATAAAAGGGGGCTCTCCTTTTACTCCATCATATTTCTTAACCACCATCCCTCCTCTTTACAAAATTTTTCTCTCTCAGTTTTTCTCTTGCTTCAGTGTTTAATTTTTTCTTCAAAAATATTTATTTTTGCTTAAGGTAGAAAGTGTGCTAGTTTTATGGTATTCTTGAGTTGTCGGTGATGCGATAACGCTCGGAGACCCACATTTCATATGTTGTGTTGAGATTGGACCATTATTTTAGAAATCCATCCTTTGGAAGTGGGGTTTTGGGGTGATAATACTTTATACGGTCATGGGGCAGAGTCTAAGTAAAGGTCTTGATCAACAGTTGTTATGTGGTAACGAGTTTGAGTATAATTGGAGGCCCAATTGACGGTCGATATGCGGTCACGAGTTTAAGCTTTTTGAATACTCAAAGATAATACCTTATAAATGCCATACATAAGTTTGAGGGATAAATCATAAGAAAAAAAAAACCCAACCAATTTTTGCCAATTTCAAAAATACCGACCAATTTTACCAAAAATTTTTGGGTATATATGCCGAATTCACCTCAACTGCAACACACACGAAAGAAAAAAGCAGCCAATTCGTAGACATGTTCTACAAAGAGAACAAAAAGAAGAAAAATATTAAGGACGCATGAAAATAATGCTCAGCGTTCATGTCTAAATAATTACTCCCTAATTGATAAAAATGGATACTTGAAAATAAATAACGCTTAAAAAATTATGAAACGAATATAATTATGATAACAAATATAAAATATTTAATTAAAATAAAAATATTAATGCCATCCGATAATCGAAAAGATAAAAAAATACTAATAAATTAAAATGTTAAAAAATAAAAATAAATACAATTATATAAAATAACATTTAAAATGTAATTAATTACATTAAATATGTGATAGTAAAATAATAAAGAAAAACAATAAGTCCTATAGAGTACCTATATTACTTTTTCTTTCCTTCAGAATTGAGTTTTTTTTTTGTTTCCTTTGGAAGCCGACAATTTGAGAAACAAGTAACTGAAACTTTATCTTCCCAACTTAAGAAGTAAGGTTTAAGGTTGGTTCATAATGACAGTTTTCTTCAATTTTATAAATTACGATATATATAAATATGTATAATATTTAAAATATAATTTTTTAATATTAATCTAATTATAGATTGTTATTATATTTTTTTTATATAATACCTAAAATTATTTATAATTTTTCCTAACCTTTAAAAGAGATGATAATATATTTCAGCGCACTTGAACCCACGTCTTTTTATACTAATAAAAATACCAATGTAATCGAACTAAGATTCAATCTACTTCAAAATATAATTTATTTGTTAAATAAAAAATTGATCTGTTTATAAATAATTATTCTGTTATATGCCAAATGTCTCATAACTAATCCTTCTTTAGATTAATTCATTTCTATGGATCGAATGTCATCTAATTGGAAAATGATATGTCTAAAAATTATTTTAATTACCTTAAAAAATCATTTAACTAAATGCCAAATATCACCCAGCTAATTATTTTCATATTTTTTATTAAAAAAGGTTATTCTTAATATAAATTCAGTTTTACGTAATAATTCCTATTTGAGGAAAAAAATTCTTCTCATCTTGTCTTTTCTTATAAATGGTTGGGATGATGGGTTCTACTTTAATTAAATTTAATTAGTAGAAATAAAAAGTTTAATATATCCAAATTTACTTACAATGACGTGTCTTAGGTATATTAAATAATTATTTTTCAATTAAAATTTAACATGAATATTTAAAAATCTTTAACAATAAATGGAAAAAAACACCTTATGTAATCAATATTTATTCTAAAAATCTAAAACAGTAAGAATTAAATATATTTAAAATATCACATTAATTGGAATGTGGTTTAGACTTTTGGGTATATAAAAAATGATTTGCTTTTTTAGGATATAACGGAAAAATAATTAAACTGCGTTTGGTTTCAGAAAATAGAACTCATTTTTTTTTTTTGAAAAATGAAAAACATTAAAGAAAATATGTTTGATTTAAAATTTTAAAAATGATATTTGAAAAATAAAAATGAAAATATGTATAAATTAAACTATAACAAAAAGTTGTTTTCAATATTTTTACTAAAAATGTTTTATTAAAAATAAAAATGATGAAAATAAAAGTTTTTAATTTTAGATAAATTGATCTTGATTCAAAACCGGATAAGCTTAAAAATATTTTTTTAGCAGTTTTTCTAATATTAAATCTAATACCCATGGTATCCATATAAATACAAGTTTTCTTTTTTTTGGAAAGCCATTTGGAAGCTAGACACCTTACCGAAGATTCGTGTCTTTACGTGGAGAGTGGGCCATGAAATACTTCCGACGAACTGTAAGATCGCCAGCATCAGACAAGGATTCGACAAGGGATGCCCAAGATGTGGAGCTGAAACCGAAACGCTGTTACATGCGTTAAAAGACTGCCCGACCTCAAGAGCTGTTCTTTCGATAGGCGGATGGACCAGGAGCTTTATCTCTAAGAATTACGATCGGTGCATTGACTGGTTGGAAGAACTGATGCGGGTCCTGGATAAGAGAGCTATGGCCGACCTGATGACAATTCTTTGGAACTGCTGGAATAACAGAAATAATTTTATTTTCAGGGGAAAAGAAGAGAAGGCTAAACAGATATGGGAAAGAGCCAGTAACCTACACAGGGAATTTCGAATTTGTAACCTGCTGAAAGAACCATTATTATCGCAGAATATAGAGGAGAAAAAGTGGAAAAAACCCCCAAAGAATTTTCTCAAAGTTAACTTTGATGCTACTGTAGGTGAAAATAGATGCGGGTATGGGACGATTATACGAGATGAAGAAGGCTTTGTATTAGGAGGGGGTGGGGGTTTCAAAGAAGGCAGGATGTCGGTGGAAGAAGCAGAGTGTATGGCGTTCGAAGAAAGTATAAAAGTTGCTTGTAATTTGAATTTAAAAGATCAAGTCATCTTTGAGACAGATCACGTGGGGCTGGTCAACAAGTTTAATAAATTAGCCCATGACGTCACCACAATAGGCGCACGAATAAAGGATTGCACAGCAGCTTTCAGTTTTTTCAAATCGGCCAATTTAATTTGGACCGAACGGTCTTGTAACACTGTAGCTCATTTAATTTGTAAAAAAATGTGTAGTGAGGCTAAACATTGTTTGTTCGAGATGGATTATCCGCCGGAAATCCACGATGCTGTAATTTGTGATGTTTCTTAATAAGATTGTGTTGACCCTTGGGGTCGTTTTGTTTCAAAAAAAAAAAAAATTACAAGTTTTCTTATTTTATTTTTGTTAGAGAAAAATAGTTATCATCATGTGTTTTCATTATTAAATTTTTTTTTATTTCTATTTATCAAATGTGTTATTCAACTTCTAAAAAAAATAGAAAATGAAGACTTCTGAAAAAAAAAATTTCAGTAGCCAAACAAAGTCTTACTTTCTCACAAACAATGGAAAGTGAATCCATTGATAATGGCGAAAAAGTTATTTTTCTATATAAAAGGAAAGCAAGAAAAATGGTAAGACAAAATTACCTTTATTTTAGTTTAGTGTATTAATTTCTCCAACTTAAAAAAAAAAGAAATTTACTCTTAAATGTCAATCACTCATTTTCTTTCATCAATGGATCATAGGAGGGTTATTTTTACTTTCTAGTTATATATATTTTTTATATTATTTATTAATAAAGTGGGTAAGAAAGTTATTTCTCACAATACGTTTTTAGGAGTATCTTGATACTCACGAGTATCATGTAGCATCTATATCCGACTCGATTGTCAGGTTCGGGTATCAGATGATACAAAAACCTAAATAAGTTAACAATATTTCGAATTTTGCTTTAATTACATAAAAAAAAACTTAAATTTCAAAATCTAACTATTATTAAAACTTATATAGAACTATTGATAAATCTTTACAATTTTGTTTCCAATAACTATTTATAAATTTTAAATTAAAACTCGAATACATATATAATCATAAACCCTGAGGCATCTAAGGGTGCCCCTTTATATATATGAAACAGCTACCGCTCCCATCTCTAGAGTTTGGCAGAGTCTGACTTGGTCTCTCCATTCAGTTCTCAAGTCTTGATCCACCCTGCATATACGCAGTAAATCTTGTAAGTTTGAAAGAGACTAGTGAGATCTGTACATAAGTGACCATGAAAAAATTGCATAAAAATTTAAGAAGATGAGATTTTATGCACCAAGTTAAAATTCCCTGAATCTTGTGGGAGGATTCACAAAATTTGTTGGTGTGGCCAATGTCTTGCTCTCTCCCAGTCAACCTTTAGTGGACACAATTGCTAGTCTGATTTTAACCATGGTCCGTTTAAGAATGCTCTCTTATGGGGCTTAACCAATTTTACCATTGTTCCAAACTTTCTTTATACTCTTCTTGATAGACCTTTTCATTGCAACCCATATTTACCATTTTGGGTTGTTGATAACTATTATCGTTTAACCAAATATTCTTTAAAATCGTGGATCCTTACCTTGATCCCTTTAATTCACACTGAACCCAATAAGGATTTGTCATTCCATTCCGACAATAACCTACCTGTTGGAGTAGCCAATGCTCGATCCCCTTTCGTGACTAGGGTCTCTTCTTAATATCACCATTTACTGCTTAAATATGATATTTTTCTTACTGAACAAAGCCCTCTTTTTCCTAGTGGACTCGTGCCCTAATGTAACCCTAAAGTACTTATTCACCTTAGTCCAGTCTTTAAGATACTCCAACCAATATATTGTTTCCTAACGGTCTATCTCTATCTTAGGTATCCCTTGACCGTTTCCACCATTGGTATTCTCACATGGTCTTTCCCATATTATATGGCCTTGATGGACTCTTGTTTTTTCACTATTTTTCGGCGTACTCTCTACCCAAGGTAATCCTTAGTGAACTCCCTCATAAATGAGTCTCTGCGGACTCTCTCACGCAACATAGTCCTAATCTGACCTTCTTTCCTATAAATCTCTAGCGGACTTTTAATTAATCACCCAGCCTTAGCAAGATATTTTCTTCCATGAGGTATTTTTGACGAACTACCCCTACTTTGGCTTATTCTTTGGTTGGGTTTTCAACTACAATTATCCATGGTATATCTCCCCAGTCAATGCTAGTTTTGCATCAATTCAAGTGGGCTTATAATGGTGGATGCGTTGCATCCTGGAGAACCCTATCATCACTCTATTTTCTCGTGCTATCAGACGCACCACAATCATTTTGACATGCTACTCGTCGCATAAGTCTAGTAATAACTTCTCCATTCATGCCCTGGCGAAACTCTTGGTTTAATGTCCTGTCGAACTCCCGATTCTGAGGAATCATTAAACCTCTGCTAAGGTGTCGCCTTGAAGGACCTAAATACTGTTTCCATGATGTTGACCTGAAGGATTGGTTGGTAATCGTTGTTGCAATGTTGCTCTATAGATTCGATAGACCATAGTCATGGTGTTGCTCTAACGAGCCAGTCGATAACCGCAATCGCAGTGTTGCTCCATAGAGTCGATAAATCGTCACGGTGTTGTTCTAGCAAGCCAATGGATAACCTTCCATGACGCAACCAAATTCCTTTGTATCCCATTTCAATCTGCCCATTCCTCCATTATGCTAATATTTTCCTATCTTCATCTACCCCGTCAAGGTATATCCCTCATTACTCCGCATCATGTATATACAAGCATTTTACGTAATTAATTGTATTTATTCATATAACATACAATATTCCATCCATTAATAATTTAATTGTAACACTCTCTACCCAACCCGATCATTGGATCTGGGTACCAGGTGTCACAAGGATCCTGTCATTTAACAGTCTTTTAACCAATTTACTTAAGCTATTAGAAAATGTTAAACTACACGATGTAACATCTATTAAAACTTCTATCATGCGATAAATAAACCTTTACAATTTGGTACTTTGATAACCCTAGCATCTATTTACAATTTAACTTTAGACTTAAACACAAGAGTACCCTACTTTAACCTCGAGGCATGACCTCCTAGGGACCCCCTCTATACACATGAACAACCTTTATTGTAACACCTCTAACCTGTATCTGTCGCTAAAACAGGGTTACGGAGCATTTCCGGAGTTTACAATTCAAAGTGACAGAAATTTCAAACATTTCATATCATAACAATAAACATATTAAAACCAAGTCAAAACATACATATTGTCCCTCATACGAGCCCTCGAGGCCCTAAATATGCATTAGAAACAAGTCAGGACTAAATAAAAAATTCAAAGAATTTTTTAGAAAATAGTGAAAATTTTCAACACTGCAGGGGTCACACAGCCGTGTCGCCAGGCCGTGTGACTCACACGGCCAACAAACATGCCTGTGTCTTAGACCGTGTGGACATTCAAAGTAGGGAAACAACGCCGTGTTCCAGCTCGTATCTGTGCCCGTGTAACTCACTGACTTGGGTTTCACGGCCAAGCCACACACTCGTGTGCCAGGCTGTGTACCCTTCAAAATAACCTCATACACCCATGTACCAGGCCGTGTTCTAGGCCATGTAACAGCCTAACTTGCAACCCTTTGAAAGCTACAAGGGACACACGGCTGAGACACATGCCTGTGTCTCTGCCCGTGTGGACTAAAATAGGCCATTTTACAAGCCATTTTCTCACCCAATTTGGCATGCACCTATACACAACATTTCACATACTTATAAGCCATAACAAGGCATCCAAATCAATCATAAACACGTCATATACATATGGTATAATATCATACAACCAATATGTCTTTAGGCACCTCAAATGACTATATGCAACATGTATAATCATGTATTCAATTTGGTCAAAATGATCATTTAACTTCCAACTAGATTTACATCAATTCATGCCATTTAGTTTACCTACCAAAACTTCTAAATTGGTACCAATTATGCCATTCTAAACTAGCACCAAATCACCCTATAAGTCATTATACTATAGTACCAAATCACCACAAATTCATTATATCACAAAATAAGCCACATATCAACCATGTTAATGCTACTTATATACATACCAAAATATGTCAAAACACAAGCCAAATCAAATGGCTATATTCACAACAGAACATATAGTCCAACATTAGCCAAAATACCTATACATGCCATTATAACCAAAATTAAACAACCGAATGTACTAAAAGAGCCGCTGGATAGTGTGATATAACTTCGACAAGCTTCTAAACAGAACGAGCTTTCGATTCACTATTAAACACAAAAAATAACACAGAGTAAGCATTTAAGCTTAGTAAGTTCGTATAACATAGAATTTAACTTACCATTTAGTCATATAATAGTTAAGTAAACAAACATATCCTAATACAATTTGGCCAAATGCCTAAGCACATATTCACCACCCATGTTAGCCATGTAAACACGTATATAAGCAAATAAACATGGATGAATACAACAATTGATCAAGTTCCAAATACATGTATTGACCAATTTAAGTTTCCATATATCATGTAATAACATTTCCATGTAATTCATATATATACCTGTAATAGTTCATATCGAAATTTTATCATTTCATATTAGAATATTGCCCGTTGAACCATTTAGAATACCGTTGGATACCCGGGATAGATCACACATAAAGTGCTAGCTCACATATAATGTAATTCATTAATTCATGTACATGTATGCTCATACGAGCTGTGAATTGGTATGCTTACTCGAGCTATAGATCGGTATGCTCTCACAAGCTATAAATTGGTATGATCACACGAGTTGTGGGTCGAACGTAGCTACACGATGCTGCTTACATGAGCTGTGGAGTATTTGCAACACATGCAGGACCTCAGCCATCGGTAAGACTTTCAGGACCAGTACTCAAATCATATAACCCTAATGACATGTCATTTGTATCTTACGGATTCCTAAGGTTCAAACGGGACTCGATAATCATCGTACGTTGTTAGATGTGTACTCGGTAATTATGTATGACAATTCATAATATATATATTTCAGTTAAAAACATATAAACACGATTTAATTACATGAACTTACCTCGAAGAGTGTACGTAGATACGAAGACGATTAATCTGAGATTTTTCCTTTGCCCCGGTCTAACTCTGTACGAGGTCTATCTTGATCTATACAGATAAATTTAACTTAGTTTAATATATAATTCATTCAATTGAGCCCAAAATCATATTTTGGCAAAATTACCATTTTGCCGTTATACTTTTAATTCTTTTGCAATTTAGTCCCTATATCATAAAAATGGAAATTCATCAAATTCCACCACAACCCACTATGGCTGAATATCAATTAGGTCCCTAGCATGCCTTATATTTCATTTATTTCACCATGTAATATTTTTTATTTTTCAATTTAGTCTCTATTTGACAATTTTACCAAAAATCCTTTTACAAAAGTTGTTTATCTAACAAAAATCATCCATTTTCTATCATCAAACTTCAAAACTCATGTACATGTATCAATGGAAAAACCCTAATAGTTTAACAGTTTCACAAATTAGTCCCCGGGCTACCTAGATTAAGCTACATTGAACCCGAAAACATAGAAATCATAAAAAAAAGACAAAAATCACTTACCTATGAGCGAGGTTAGGATTGCCGAATGATTAACTCAAAAATGACTTTGAAACCTCTAACTTTCAGTTGATGAAGATGAATAATAGATGATAACCTTAATTTGTTTTATTTAATTTATCTTTAATATACTAATTACTTAATTAACCTTATAAAACATCAAAATTTACACAAATGCCAAGCCATCACATTCCACTATCTTTATTAGTGGTCTATTACCATATAAGGACTCTTAATTTAAGGTTCTATAGCTATTTCATACCTTTAGCTACTAGAACTCAACTTTTGCACTTTACACGATTTAGTCCTTTTTATCAAATTGAGCATGTAAACGGTAAAATTTCTTAATGAAATTTTTGTATGGTACTACTATTATGATGTAGGAAATAAAATAATAATAAAATAAAATTTTAAACTTCATATTTGTGGTCTCAAAACCACTGTTCCTATTTCACCGAAAACGAGCTGTTACATCCACGCCCAGTCTTCAAATCTGGTGGTGTTTGGCTTGATCCTTCAACTCAAAATTCATGTCAAAACATTTATCCTATGATCAAGCAATAAATTTCATAAGTTCAAATGAACTTAGTGAGATTTCGTACAATAATGTACATTAAGCACCGTATTTTTGGAAACAAAATAAAAAACACATAATATAAAACTCCCTGAGTATCCTAGGACATCTCGCTATTTTATTGGTGTAATCCAAACCTTGGAATCCTTAAGCCAATCATTTAGCGGACTTAGTCTCTAGTTTACTAATAGACATGTTTCTCCAAATTTTAGTTTCTTTTGAGTTTTGACCCTATACCAATTCCTTATTACCCATCCTAGCTTGTTTTTTAAGGCTAGTCACACACACTAGTCATCTAAATTGTCTATTTCTACTAGCAGACTTATAGCTGTGCTGACTCAATGATGGCCCTTGCCTTCATCCATTTGTTCTATATCGAACCTAACATGTAATTTCCCTAATTGTAATGACCCAATAGTTAATGGTGTCAGAAAGTATATTCTCAGGACTCCGTTCCCGAAAATCGAACTTGTAAATATTTAATAAAATTATTTACGAAGTTAGTTGTGTAGTTAATTAGATAAGTGAATTTGCATGATTTATAAGTTGTTAAGGTGTAGGGATCAAATTGCATAAGTATTAGAAGTAGAAGTATAAATTAAAATAAATTAAACGGACTAAAGACACAATTATGCCTTTATTTCATTAAGTGGACGGCATTAATGATGATTACATATTTATATATGTTAACTTATTATATATTATATGTTATATTATATAATAAGAAATGTATATATATATGTATATATGTTATAATATTAATAAAATAAAAGTAAAATAAAACAAAAGAATTAAGAAATAAAAGTGGATGCATGCAAAAATTTATCAAAGAAAAGAAAGAAAAAGAAAAAGAGAAAAAGAAAAATAGAACACACGGCTATAGGGACCTTAGGGCTCAAATTCAAAATTGTTTAGTCAATTTAGTCTCTTTTCTTATAATTTTTATATTTTTGGAATCTTGGTGTTTAGTACTATTCAGCCCATGTTGAAATTTTAGCAATGATTAAGATTTTAAATGTTGTTATTATTGAGTTGTTTTGATATTAAAGATTAAATGAATAGATTTTTAAGTTGGAAATGGAAATGGGATTAAATTGTAGAATAAATTCTAAATTTCGAGTAATAGGGGCTAAATTGTGAAAATTCAAAATTTAGGGGTATAATTGAAAATAGAGAGTTAAATTTAGTTTAAAGTGAAATGAGTATGAAAATATAGAGTTAATTGTGAAGAATAAAAATTAGTCTCGATTTAGGGACTACATTGAATTTTAAGCAAACATTGAGTAAAAATTGAAATATTAAATGTAAAATTGAATTGTGTTGTATTGATGTATTTAAATTGTTTAATTTTGTAGCTAACGTCGTACCAAAATCCTCGACTAAAACGAGGAAGGATAAATCGATGTCGAATAGCTTGGAATCCACGGCTTGTATTTCTATAATCCGAACCTAGTTGTTAATTGTTGTATTTTAATTTATTGCATATGGTAAGTAGTTGAGGTGAGTATTTTGGCATTTTAATAGTGAATTGAAATTATAATTGATTGAAATGGATTGATTTGGTATATATATTATGAATGTATTGATTACATGAATTTGAAATGAATATATGTATAAGTGTGATAATGTGCAAATATGAGAATTGGATATTGGATGTATTTGTAAGTGAAATGGAACCCTATTAACTGTTTTAGGCTAAGTCGGATATAGATGGCATGCCATAGGATAGAAAGAGTTCAGGAATTTCTTCAACTTCGAGTCGATGAGGCCCTGGGTGCTAATTTGCTTCGGTTTAACTGATGAGACAATGAGTGTTAATTTATATAGTGCTGGACGCAATTATTACTTCAGATTTATTCGATGAGGCATTGGGTGCCAAACTGGTGTGTTGGTTGGATCCGTGTATCTCCCCGAGTCCGAGTCGTGTTAATAGGGGTAATTAAATAATGAAGTTCTATAATCATATTGAAATGACATGGTATGTGAAATGGAAATGAGATAGTGAATTGAAACATGAAAAATGAGATATGTTGTGATTAAATGAAATACATGAGTTATGTATTTATGAATTGAATATGGAATGGATAATGCCATTGTAAAAACAAATGTGGATTGATATGTGAAAAGCTATTTATATAGCAAGTGATGTGAATTGAGATATTTGTTAAACAAATCAAATATAATAGCATGTGAAAATTGAGAATAGTATGAAATGATATGGTAATATGCAAGAATTTGAAATGATGATCTATGGTAATTGTAAGCTTAGAGAATAGTATGTTCGTATAATTCAAATTACGCAGTCTTGTATCATTACGTCTTTAATTGTTCAGATTATAGAAATATCACTAAGTTTTACTCAGCGTACGATTTCGTTCTCTGTGCATAGGTTAGGTGCTTCTCTTTTGATCGCAGACTCAGAATCCAACAATGATCCCAACCTTAAATGTGATGATGTTTACCTTTTGTAATGGCATGTACCTAGAATGTGTTTGGTTTTTAGTGAATTTGGTATATATATAAACATTTGTTTGTGTTTGAAGCCATAATTTGGCATGTTGTTTTGAACCAAGGCTTGTTAGGTGTATGTGAATTTAAGCTTGGTGTTTTAGGTGTTTATAAGCTAGGCTAAATTGAGTTATTTTGGTATGTTTTGAGCTTTGATTTGAATGATGTATTGTTGATAGGTTTTGATGATATAAATGTGGTACCAATGAGAGTACATTGGTTAGGCACCTAAGATGATTTGAGTTACGTATTTGTGGTGGTTTTGAAAACGTTTGTATTTTTGAAAACTCATGTTTTTCTACTGCTAGTAGTTGTAAATCACAAATAAATTTGAGTAAAATACCAAAATAGAAAATAAACCCGAGAGGCCTTATTACATAACGAAAAACCCAAAATAAAACCTTAATTATAATATTAAAAGATAACTAAGTCGAGTGGCCACCACTAAGTCCTCTGTCACATCGATCCATCTAAGTCTAGGGATTTCCTGCACAGTTAACAGATGGGTGAATTTACGAAACTCAGTGCGTGTAATCCCATAATAGTAATCAATCAAAGTAAACACAATTTGGGCCTTAGCCCTTTCAGTCTCAGCTAGGGCCTTAGCCCATTTCAGTAATAGTAACAATCTAGGCCTGAGCCCATTTCAGTAACAGTATCAGTAGGGAATAAGACCATTACAGTATCAGTACAGTATGCAATCAGAAAATCCTACCCAATCCAGCCTCTACACACCATCTCTGTACCAACCCTACACACCATGTAGGGATAAAATCGACCCACCCATCCCTACACTCCAAGTAGCACCAGTTGCGGCACTAAAACAGTATTTGCAGCAGAGCTGCTAGTAATAGGCTTATAGCCTTTCAGTACACTTCCTCCAAAATCATATAACCCACCCCATGCAATGCAACATAATATAAACATATATACAGTACAAATGGCATGCTCAAACAGCCATACATCACATAGGGGTGTATCAGTCATTAACGAAAATAAGGGTCTAGGTACACTTACCGGCCCAACAATAGGTCCACAGTCATCTTGGGCAACCCGTGCAACCTTAACAGTCAATCGGTGATAATGGGCCCATGGCCCATATTACGGGCCATGTGGCCCACACGCTTGTATCGCCCACAAAGCTTAAAAATGGCCTTGGTCGTGTACTTTACACAGCCTAGCCCAATATTTAGCACACTTGTGCCAATTAGCCGTGTGGGGGCCCACAAGCCCATTGGGCCCACATGACCCAATTCTGATTTGGCACATGAAATCGCTCATGGCTATCTCGTCGATCCCACAGCCATGTTTTGTCACACGGCCTGCCACACGAGTGGCCACACGCCTGTGTGGTGTCGATAGTCCCACTTTTCGACTTTTGCCTTTTTACGACTAATAACAGTGTTACACACACCTGTTATGAAATTGTAGTCGAAGTCCTTCCGAGATCAAAGCACCAATGAGTAATTGCAAAACCTCTTCCCATACAAATGAATTTGCTTCAAAGTCAACCTTAAACCAAAGAACAAGCGACTGATTAATAATAATCTAAATCCTCAGTACAATACACAACTTACCATCCTTCAACCAACACTTATCGAGGGTGGAAATATCACTTGTAGGGAAAGAAAGGAATCATCCTACGCCCCTACTATTGATTCCACACTCCTAGCATCATTTGGCAGAACATAGGTGTTAGATGAAAATCATTAAGGCAGAATTAAGAAAGAGTGAGAAGGTTACACTCGGTCACAGTGAAAATAAAAAGAAGAAGAAGAAGAAGTTAAAACTTTTGAGAAGCAGACCAACCAATAATCGGCCAAGATCCAAGCCCAGAAGTCGCCCGAATTGAAAAGGGGGTATTTAGCTTTAGCAAGAGAAAAAAAAGGATATTAGGGTTCGGCCAACACAATAGAAAAAAAGAATCAAAGGGAAGAGAAGTGCTACTCAGGTAATCGACCAAGTTGAGAAATAGGAGAAGGCTGAATCGGTAGAAAAGAAGAAGATAGGGGAAAGTAGTATTCGGCTAAGAATAAGGGGAAATCGGCAGCACCTTTGGGGACCTTTGAGGGACTACCCAAGACCAAAAAGAAGAAAGAACACAAAACAAGCTGTTTGCAAACCTGAAAAGCTAGGAGAGGATTCGACACCTAGCTAGACTATGACCGAATTTTTTTTGACAAAATGAACACCTCTATTCGGTCAACAACCTAACACCTGCCCCTCAACACACCCCTACCAAAATCAAAACTCTGTGTGCCATCAATTCAAATTCGGCACAACCATTTTCAAACAATTCAAATTCCCTGATTTCCTCCTCAATTTCCTCCCATCCATCCCTCAGATTCGGCTAACAACAACCCAATCCAAATCTGTTCAAACTCTTTGTGTTTCAGTCAAACACAACTTCCTCCCATGACCACCAGTAAAAATAATCTCCATTTGCACAGGCAGGGATTCAACCTTCAAACCATTAGCACACTCCACATGCCACTATCCACTAGACCAGCAGGCCCATTCTGTTATGTTTTTAACAAATTTTACTTATAACACTACTGACTTAAGATAGGAGTTTAATTCTTAAAAGAAAAATTTTTGTGGAAAGCCAAGGCTTGAACCCATTACTTCCCAAACACTCCCAGAGTACACAACCACTGAAACAGACATACTTTCACGTCATAAACACACAAAAATAAATTTATCAAGGATTTGGGGATTTGGGGCGTTACAATTCTACCCTCCTTAAAGAAACTTTTGGCCTCGAAATTTACCTGGTCAGAATAGGTGAGGGTATTATTGTCGCATCACCTCCTCAGGTTCCCACATGGCCTCCTCAGAGCTCTAATTACGCCACAAAACCTTAACTAGTGGAATAGACTTCCTTCTCAATACTTTCACATCTTGATCCAATATTTGAACTGGTTCCTCCTCAAAAGTCAGATTTGGTCTAACTTTAATCTCCTCAACCGGTACAACATGTGTAGGATCAGAACTGTAGCGTCTCAGCATAGAGACGTGGAACACATCATAAATCTGCTCTAATTCTGGAGGTACCTCTAACTGGTAGGCAACTGGTCCTACTCGTCTCAGTATGCGGTAAGGCCCAATAAAGCTTAGGCTCAACTTGCCCTTTCGCCCAAATTTTAGTACCTTCTTCCATGGCGAGACCTTGAGAAAGACAAAATCTCCCGTGGAATACTCAATTTCCTTACGTTTTAGATTCGCATATAACTTTTATCTGTCTGATGCCACCTTCAGTCGATCCCAAATTATTTTGACCTTATCCTCGATATCAGATACTAGTTCAGGGCCCAGAACACGCTGCTCACCCAACTCAGTCCAACATGAAGGAGTGCGACAACTACGACCATATATTGCTTCGTAAGGTGCCATCTGTATGCTAGATTGGTAGCTATTGTTGTAAGAAAACTCTGCTAGTGGCAAGTAATCCTCCCAACTACCTTAGAAGTCAATCACACAACTCCTTAACATGTCCTCCAGTATCTGAATCACCCTCTCTGATTGACCATCTGTCTGAGGATGGAACACAGTACTGAAGTCCAACCATGTATCCAGAGCTTCATGTAACTTCTTCTAGAACTGAGACGTGAAGCGAGGATCCCTGTCAGATATTACGGAAACTAGTACCCCATGCAGTCTCACTATCTCAGATACATACAGCTTAGCTAGTTTCTGTAATGAATAGTCAGTGTGAACCGATATGAAATGGGCAGAATTGGTCAACTGATCCACGATGACCCATACTGAATCCTTCTTAGTAGGTGTTAAGGGTAGCCCACTCACAAAGTCCATAGTTACTCTTTCCCACTTCCATAGTGGAATCTTAACTGGCTGAAGCAACCCAGAAGACAACTGATGTTCCACTTTAACCTGCTGGCAAGTCAGACATTTCCTCACAAAGTTGGTAACCTCATGCTTAAGATTTGGCCACTAATATATCTCACGAAGATCTTTGTACATCTTATTTCCACCTGGGTGCATAGCATAGGGGCTACTATGCGCCTTTCGTAGTATAGACTGCCTCAAATCAATATCCTTAGGTACAAAAATTCTGCCTCGGAAACAGAGTACCCCTTCATTGTTTAGCCCAAAATCCACAGTATTACCGTTTTCGACCTGACAGAATCGAAGACCCAATGACTCATCCTTTAACTCTTTATTCTTAACCTGGTCAATCTACAACAGTTTTACTTAGAGCTCTGCCAACAAACTACCATCGTCAAATAAACTAAGGCGAGCAAACATCACCCTCAGATCAGTCATGGCTCTACGACTCAATGCATCAGCCACCACATTGGCTTTCCAAGGATGATATTCGATCATACAGTCATAATCCTTAAGTAGCTAAATCCATCTATGCTGCTTATGATTTAACTCATTCTGAGTGAAAAGGTACTTGAGGCTTTTGTGATCTGTGTAGATGATACACTTCTCACCGTGCAGGTAATGCTTCCAAATTTTCAGTGCGAATACCACCGTAGCTAACTCCAAGTCATGTGTCAGATAATTCGTCTCATGAGTCTTAAGCTGTCGAGATGCATAGGCTACTACCTTACCCTCTTGCATCAACACATATCCCAAACAGACATGTGATGCATCATTATACATAGTGAACTCCTTCCCAGACTCTAGCTGTATTAAGACAGGGGCCTCAGTCAGTACTTTCTTGAGCTTCTAAAGCTTTCTTACTATGCATCAGTCCAGTTAAAATGGCACACCCTTACGTAGCAACTTAGTTAAGGGTGCGGCAATCAGTGAAAACCCTTCTACAAAGCGTTTACAATACCCTGCCAGTCCTAGAAAATTATGAGTCTCAGATACCATCTTAGGCGGCTTCTAGTCCAACACTGCCTCAATCTTTCGAGGATCAACCCTAATCCCCTCAGCAGATACCACATGACCAAGAAATGTTACCTCACGTAACCAGAATTCACACTTGCTGAACTTGGTGTATAGTTGTTTCTCTTTCAAAATTTGCAGAACTACACAGAGATGTTCATCATGTTCATCTTCAGTCCTTGAATATGCCAGTATGTCGTTGATAAATACTACAACAAATCGATCTAGATAGGGCTAGAACACTCAGTTCATCAGATCCATGAAAGTTACCGGTGCATTTGTCAGTCCAAATGGCATTACCGGGAACTTGTAATGACCATAACGAGTCCTAAATGCCATCTCGTGCACATCAGCCTCTTTAACCCTCAATTGATGATACCCCGATCGAATATCAGTTTTAGAGAAAACCAAACAGATCATCAGTCCTCGGCAGAAGGTACTTGTTCTTAATGGTCAGCTTATTCAGTTGTCTGTAATCGATGCACATTCGCATGAATCTATCCTTCCTTTTCATAAATAAGACTGGTGCTCCCCACGGAGACACACTCGGTCGGATGAACCCACGGTCCAGTAGCTCTTGAATCTGGGCCATAAGTTCCAAAGCTCTTTCGGTGCCATTTTATAAGGAGCGATGGACATCGGAGCTGTACTAGAAAGAAGCTCAATTCGAAACTCCATTTCACGTTCTGGAGGTAGCCCAGGTAACTCTTCAGAAAATACGTCAAAAAAATCCTTAACTGTTCTGATATCCATTACCGAAGAGTCCTCAACATCTGAAACACTGATGTAGGCCAAGAATGCCTCATAACCCTTGCATACCAACTTCTCAGCCTTTAACACTGAAATCACATTCGACAAATAGTTCCAACGTTCCCCAATGACAACTACTTCGCTGTCTTCCCCAGTTCTCAGTGTTATTCTTTTTGTGGCATAATCCAAACTCACTCATTGTTTGACCAGCCAATCCATCCCTAGTATTAGGTCGAATTCTCCAAAAGGCAGTTCCATAAGATCAGCTGGAAAGACGACTCCTTGTATCTCCAATGGAACATCTCTAAACATCTTAGTTACTCGGATAGTCTGCCCTAACAGACTTAGCATAGTAATCTCATTCGAAGTACTCTCAATCGTAACCCCTAAGCTTTCAGCAATCGAACAGGCAATATAGGAATGAGTAGATCCTATATCTATCAATGTAGTATAGGGTACATTGTAAATAAAGAACGTACCCGTGATGACGTCTAGAGCATCTACCTCATATCGACAATGAGCAGCATACACTAGAGCTAGCTGCCTTGCCTTAGCTTAACCAGCTCATCGGCTCGGTGCTCTCTGACCATAGCCCATACTGTTTCCACCTCTGGCCTGCCCACGGCCTCTCGGTGGCTGCTGAACAACCCTCTGAGTTGTATTACCAAAACCAATAGTTGGCACCTGATCGATCCTCCGCGGAAAATGTCTGATATGGTGCTCCATAGAGCCACACCTCAAACAAGCCCCAGTCCGTTTCCAGCACTCGACCTGATGGCATCTCCCACAGTCAGCATAAAACTACGGTCTAGTAGTAGCAGTAGGGGCCCAACTCTGATCAGCCAATCAGCTCTGGCCTTTTTCTTAGGCCTCTGAAATGAATTTGAGGGTTCAACATCCCTCTTACCTCTACCTTTCTCTTTGTTCTGACGCTCATCGTGCTTCACTTCCTTAGTGATTTTTGCCTTGTCAACCAGTGCTGTAAAATCTCGCTCACTCTAAGGAGCTATCAGAACCCTTGGACCATCTTTGAGGCTATCCTCAAATCAAACACATTGCTGGTATTCAGTTACCACCATCCCACGTGCGTAGCGGCTTAGTTGTAAAAAATTAGCCTCATATTCAGCCACTGTCCTATCTCCCTGAGTTAAATTTAGAAATTCCCTCCTACGGGCATCCATATAGCTGGCACCCAAATACTTAGCCTAGAAAGTAGTCTTGAAAAACTCTCGGGTCAATAGATCGGCTTGAGTGCCCTCTTTGGCAGTAAGCCACCACTGTAGGCCTTATCTCTCAACAGTGATACTGCACCCTTTAGTTTTTGTTTAGGGGTGCAGTTGAGGTCATCCATGATCTTTTCTGTGGCCTCGATCCAATATTCAGCCACATTAGGGGCCACTCCAGCAATACCCTTGAATATCTCAGCCCCATTAGACCTGAGTCATTCTGTAACTGACCCACGGCCTACGATACCAGTACTAGGCCCAACGACCCTTTCTAGAATCCTCAACATCGCTTGGGATAGTATGTCATCGCCAGCCGCTCGATTTTGAGACCCTGTCTCAGTCATAGGTGAATCTGGTGCCTCTCTAGCTTCTTCATTAGGCTGGTGTCCAGATGACGAAGACCTAGCCCAAGCACCTCCACAGCCTCTGTCGCGGCTCTTCCATGAGTACCTCTGGTGTTCATTACCGAATGTGCTTAATCTGTATTAGTAGTCTTATGCAGATCAGTTTATAGTTCTAATATTTATTAATAGATATTTTATGAACAATAGTGTTTCAGAGTTCATTTTCACAGTTTGCAGTCTTATTACAGTCTTTGGTTTACTCTATCTAGAGAGTTTCAGTACAGTCTACTACCTACGGTAGTCTTAGTAATTTTTATTCAATCATTTCAGTATAAACAATCAATAATTTCAAAAGACGTATAGGATTGGCATGGAGACTCGGTGTACCACTCCTTCAGTAAAACATTTCAAAACATATCAATCACTTTATACCATTTGAAACAATTCTTATAAAATTTACACATTTTGAAGGAACCCAAATCCACAGCCGAGTTTTGCAACTTGGCTCTGATACCGCTAAATGTAATATCCCAAACCCAGCCCAGACGTCATAACCGAATCCGACAATGTCATATTGAAGTGTTTTTAGAAAAGCTCGTAGTCTAAAACCCCTTCTTTAACTAGCCTCTTTGTTTAGTTTAAAAAGCCGATTTAAAGCCTTATTGCTCATTGATAATGTGGGATTTGTACTTTAAAAGGTTGCTTTTATTAAAACGTTATTAACTTTGTAAATAGTTTGTTAATCGCAGAAGCTTGAAAACAAGTTACGTATTTGTGGCGGTTTTGAAAACGTTTATCTTTTTGAAAACTCGTGTTTTTCCTACTACTAGCACTTGTAAATCACAAATAAACTTGAGTAAAATACCAAAATAAAAAATAAACTCGAGAGGCCTTATTACATAATGAAAAACCCCAAATAAAACCTTAATTATAATATTAAAAGATAACGAAGTCGAGTGGCCACCACCGAGTCCTCCGTCGCATCGATCCGTCTAAGTCTGGTGATTTCCTACATAGTTAATAGATGGGTGAGTTTACGAAACTCAGTGTGTGTAATCCCATAATAGCAATCAATCAGAGGAAACACAATTTGGGCCTAAGCCTTTTCAGTCTCAGTTAGGGCCTTAGCCAATTTCAGTAACAGTAACAGTCTGGGCCTGAGCCTATTTCAGTAACAGTATCAGTGGGGCCTAAGCCCATTATAGTATTAATACAGTATGCAATAAGAAAATCCTACCCCATCCAGCCTCTACAGACCATCTCCGTACCAACCCTACATACCATGTGGGGATAAAGTCGACCCACCCATCCCTACACTCCAAGTAGCACCAGTTGCGGTACTAAAACAGTATTTGCAGCAGAGCTGCTAGTAATAGGCTTATAGCCTTCCAGTACACTTTCTCCAAAATCATATATCCCACCCCATGCAATGCAACATAATATAAATGTATATACAGTACAAATGGTATGCTCAAACAATCATACATCACATAGGGATATATCAGTCATTAAAGAAAATAAGGGTCCAGGTACACTTACCGGCTCAATAGTAGGTTTACTGTGACAGCCCTAATTTGACTCTAGTCGAGAAGTGGTTTCGGGACCACAAAATCGAGTCACAAGAAAAATTAAATGTTATATTTTATGTCTATTATAAGTGAAAGTGTGTGTGTGAAAATTTCATGTTTTGATTTTGTCTTTTAAATGTGAAATTAATTAGAAAGGAATTATGTGTGAAACTTTGGAAATGTGATAGGTTAAATGGTAGTGGGCAAATAATGCATGGTGGAAAAAAATGTAGACTTGCATGTCAAATTCCCCACTTTAGAGGAAGTGGCCGGCCATGATGGTATGGGATACAAAATATATGCATTTTGTATTAATATTATAATGACTACATGGTTTTATAATAGGAAATAAGTATTAGAAAAAAAAAGAAGGCCATACATCCTTGCCTTGTTCATGTGAATGTTTGAGAAAGAATGGAGAAAAATGCTTTGAGGATTTCGGCAATGGAGCAAGCTCAAAATCTAAGGTAGAACAAAAGGGCTCTTTGATATTTGGCCTTGGTGATTCTAATTGGAGGTATGTTTAATTTTATTTCTTGATAATTTATGTGAAATTGAGTTAATTGCTAAGCTCCTTTCATAGCCCATGACTCTTCGGCTATGGGTTGTAGAGTGTCTTGGTGGGTGTTTTGATGTTTTTGTGATGAGGCATGAAGATGGTTGATTTTAAGTGTTTAATAAAAAGGATTGGATGTGAGTGTGTGTGAAATGGCAAATGATGAGTCTCGGTAACTTCATGAAGAGTTCGGTTATTGTGTTTATGTGAATATATATATGCTGAATGTAGTCTTGGATAAGTAAATTTTGATGTATTAGATTGGTAACATGGTTATGCCGATTGTGAAAATGTGATAAAGGTGCCAAGAAATATTTGTAAACATGCATAGTATCGAATGTGTTCATGAATGAATAAGTTATGTGGGTTGTTTAAATGAAAGGAATGGATAAGTTAAGGTATAATTGAGTGTTCGAATATGAATTTAAGAAGAATGATACATTCGACTATGCTTTGATGTGCTTGGATTGTTGTTCATTGAGTAAGTGATTGAGGAATGGTTAGAAGAATTTGAATGCTAAACTAGTTGATTTGTTTATAATGTCCGATTATGATCATTTATAGAGATGTGAATGAATTGTTGTTATGTGAATAAATATTTTTTTGATGATATATATATGTATTCGGCAATGGGATAAAATGTGTATTAAGGTAAGTTTCATGGTAATTATGCTTGTGATGTTGGGTTAATATTCGGCATTGAGTAATGTGGGGTAAGGTGATTAATCGGCTATGAAATTAGCTAAATTGAATAGGTATGTTTAATGATATGCTTAGTGTAATGTATAATCTTGTAACTCGGTTTAGTATTGAGATAAAGGTTAGATGTATGATTGGATTTTGGTATGTGTTAAATTGGTTAATCAAAGATTTAATATGACGAAATGTTAATGAATAACATAATTGGTTTGCACCTTAAATAGTTGAAATAAAGCTTGCCGATTATGATTAAATGTTTAAATTGTAATGGTCATATATAGGTATATATATATATATGCCTTATGTATGTACCATGTACACATAAGGACATTCGGCAATATGATTAAAATCATGTATAAGGAAGCATGATAAATTAAGTGACTCCTTGCTTGTGAATGTGAATTAGATATAAATTAAATAAGCATGAAATCGAGTCATGGCATGTTTTATTAAATATGATACATATTGAAATCTATTGTTTTAGATATAGATTAAATGATATGTGATTGCCAAATGTGATTGTTAAGTGAATAATATTAGTTAAGTACTTAAGCAAATCTATTGTTTTACTTAAGCTTAAGAGCAAAGAGGATCAAAGTCGGATAGGGGAAAAGAGAAAGTAAACGAATAGCCGTGGATATCTAGTCGTCGACCACTTCCGAGGTAAGTTTTAAGTGATTAAACGTTGAGTAAATTCAATCATAATAGGACATAATGAGTTGATTTAAAAAGATATGATGTGGCCATGATATGTCTCAAACTCAAATGGGAAGTTCATAAGTGTTTGGACTTGGAAATTTAAGAGCAAATTGTAATAATTTGCTTAGGACAGCAGCAGTAACGTGATTTTAGAAAATCACTATAAATTGTTGGTGTGGAATTATAGGCTGAATAAAATATGTAATCAAAGCTTAATTAGTCTAGTTTCTTATAAAAGAGACCGTGTAAGCAAAGAAATTTCCTATAAAGAGATATTTAAAGTTGTGTGAGACAGTGTCAGAATGACTCCGAAATCCCCTATTTTGTTTTTAGAAAATCATTATAATTTGTACAAAAATGGTTATAAGATAAAATGTAACACCCCGAACCCGAGACCGTCGCCGGAGTCGAACACGAGGTGTTAACAGACTTCAAACCACTTATAAAAAAAATTTCCCAGACAAGCTGCCAATCTGCGTACTAGTCGCTTTAAAAATCATATCTTGAGTTCTGAAACTCGAAATCCAGTTCCGTAAATGTTCCCTGTAACTAGACTCATATGCCCATCTACATATTTTTTTCTAGAATTTTTGGTTGGGCCAATTAGTACAGTTTATTAGTCAAAGTCTCCCATGTTACAGGGATCGACTACACTGACCTTTGCGCATTACGACTTGGATATCTCCCTGTACAGGGCTTCAATACTGATGTCGTTTGTTTCTATAGAAACTAGACTCAAAGGGGAATCTATGCACATATGGCATGACTTCTAATTATCTCTGGTTAATTTATAATGAATTTCCAAAGTCGGAACAGGGAATCCAGAAATCGCTCTTGCCCTGTTTCACAAGAGTTTAATTATCTCCTAACATACAGTTCATATGGTCGTATCGTTTCTTCTATATGAAAATAGACTCATCGAGATTCGATTACATAATTTATTCATTAATTAATTCCACTCCTACTATTTTTAGTGATTTTTCAATCTCACGTCACTGCTGCTGCCAGCATCTGTTACTAAAGCAACTATGCCTATTTCGTGATTTCTCCTTGATCTAACTAGTAATTCATCATACATATCACAAATTATGATCATGACTAGCCATGCCAAAGGCTAATCATTGTCAAACGTCTCCCTACTACACTATTGCCATATCATGAATTTTAACACCAAAAATAATCAACCATGACATATGGCATAAAAATCGAATTACCAAGACTTACGACCTAACATTATAGAACCAAATCCAACCGAACATTTATGCCATTTTCGCATGGCTAAAATTTTACATACCAAATTTCAACAAAACATATTAGCCTATACATGCCGAAATGTTCTCCTAGACCGACTAAAAAGAAGATACCAAAAGTTGCTAGCCGGTGTGATGACTTCGATGACGGTCCCAAGCACGCAAAAAGACGAGTCCAAGAAACCTAAAGTAGGCGACAAGCAAACACCGAGTGAGTATATAACTCAGTAAGTCATAAGCATTACATAATCATCCATTAATAAATTATCACATGAGAAAACAAGTGAAAAGGGGTTAATTCTCTCCACCCATACCAACTATGCCATGGTTCCTTAGACCTTTCGGCTCAATATCATACAAAGTACTACATCAATTTTTCATATGCTACTCAACATGGTATTTGAGGCATTTTCCATGGATGCTTTCATTCTCGTTACATTCATGCAACTAAATAACATTCCCTCTATTCCACGATGAATCTCATGTACGTCACTTCAAGTATAATTATCACATAGGTTCAAAACTTATCAAGCAAGAATTCCAAATATAAACATAACGTCTATTAGCCACGAACTCAAGACACTTACTCGTCCGCTGTCCGTGACCAACTCAATAAGGTCGCACACTTAGTGTCAATAGTGCTTCAAAAACATATAGTAAGTCCGCACACTTAGTGTTATATAATCAAACTCGCACACTTAGTGCTTACATAATCAAACTCGCACACTTAGTGCTTACATAATCAAACTCGCACACTTAGTGCTATATAATCAAACTTGCACACTTAGTGCTATGCAATTTAAACCCGCACACTTAGTGCCAATCTCATGATCATAATTGTTTATACCCGCACACTTAGTGCCGAAATCTATATTTTAATACACCTCACCTCTTTTCTTTTTCATTCAATACTTTCATCACCCCATGCATACGTGTATATATATATTTATCATTTCATTCGACATAATTACATAGACATTATGACTATTTAAATCAATACCAAATATATGCTTAATGACTTACCTTGTGTTGGGTAAGACGGTTCCAACTCGGCTACTCGATGATCTTTTCTTTGCCTTTGCTTGATTTTTCCTCCTTTAACTCCTTGAGCTTAATCAATAAATCAACTAGTTTAACCATCTTGCTAAACATTCATAATTCAATTACACATGCATATGTATGTTTGTATATTCGGCAACCATCCTCACTAATTACCCATTTAGTCGATTATACACATAATTAAAGGTAACATCACGAATGGGCATACTTATGTATATATATATGTATATATACTTCCGAATGGGCATCACAATTAGGTTTAACACCACCTTCATACTCAATTAGATGGTCGAATGTATGTATATATGTACAATGTCAACTATAACATCATTTAAACACCTAATTTCATCTCATGAACACTTGATCGAATTTTCCTAATCTAGCATAGTTTCACATCTATTTGTAACATCATGTAAATCCACATATAACTACATTTCTTAAGTTCCACATCTTAATGCCCATTATAGCCACTCCCATAGTCTAAATCTAACAATTGGCAACACCCACCTTTCCACTATGTTAGCCGAATACTCATTCTCTTCTTAGTCCTAAATTCGGCACCTCCAACAAAATAGCTTAACAATTTCAACTTTCATGCTAACATAACAAGCAACTTAACACATCCATATAACTAGCATGCTAATAGCATCAAGGTATCAACTAAAATTTTTAAGCTCCTTAGCCGAATCCTAACTCTCCAACAACCCCAAATCCAACCATGAGATAGATAGAATTTAGACTCATCACCTAAAGGTTGTATATACTTCCAAAAATAACCTTGAACATACCTTAATCTAGAGGACTACCTTGGCCGAATCTTCCTTCTTCCACTTCCTCTAGTTACGGCAATTGCAAAAGAAAGAAAACATGAACACTCCTTCTTCCATCCTCATTTTGTTCATCTTTTCCTTTTTAATTCCTTTCTTTCTTTATTTTAATTGTTAACTAATAAATAATTGCATTGAAATTCAACCTAAGGGATGGGCATCATGGCATGGCCGGCCACTACTTGGGTTTTTTTGGCAATTTGACATGCAAACCCAAGATCCCTCACTTTGTTATTATTTGGTCCTTACACATTCCCCTATCATATTTTCTTAAGTTCTCAACTAAGTCAATCACATGAAATTCACATTCATAAGTCTAAATTAAATCATCAAATTTTCACACATGCACTAATACACATAGAGGACATGCAACTAAATTTTAAATAAACTCTTGGGACTCGGTCTTATGGCCCCAAAACTACATTCTAACTAGGGTCTAATTTAGACTGTCACATAAAATTTATATGATTAGACTCCTTAATGAGTCTAGTTTCAAATGAAATCAAATAGAACATATTTTGAATTCTGTACAATGAGAAATTTGATTCGTAGTGAAGAGTGGTCAGATTAGTCAAACAGTGAAACAGGGGAAACTTTAAGAAAATCTGGTATTGATTGGCCAAACCTAAAATTCTGAAAATTTTATGGATGGAAGATATATGAGTCTATATTCAGGGAAAATTAACAGCAATTGATTTTGAGTTTTGTAGCTCTAGTTATAAATAATTTAGTGACTATTGCTCAGGAAAACAGCTTGTAGTGAATGTGTGAATTTGTTTTAAACATTGATGAAACTATTTGAGTTGCTTATAAGCTATTGCTGAAATTGATGTACAAGATAAATATATATATGTGGTAAAGCCGAATGGCTAATGTGAAATATGTATGAGAAATGTATATGTGGTAAAGCCGAATGGCTAGTGTGAAATATGTATGAGATATGTATATGTGGTAAAGCCGAATGGCTAGTGTGAAATATGTATGAGATATATATATGTGGTAAAGCCGAATGGCTAGTGTGAAATATGTATGAGATATGTATATGTGGTAAAGTCGAATGAGATATGTATATGAGGTAAAGCCGAATGGCTAATGTGAAATATATATGAGATATGTATATGTGGTAAAGCCGAATGGCTAGTGTGAAATATGTATGAGAAATGTATATGTGGTAAAGCCGAATGGCTAGTGTGAAATATGTATGAGAAATGTATATGTTGTAAAGCCGAATGGCTAGTGTGAAATATGTATGAGATATGTATATGTGGTAAAGCCGAATGGCTAGTGTGAAATATGTAGGAGATGTGTGTATATTGTGGCCGAATGACCAAATGTGAAAGGTGTGTATTATTAGATATTTGATGAGGCAAATGAATTACAAATATGTCAGTCGATGTGAATGTTGTAACATGTGATTAAATGTACATGAAACTTGGAAATATATTCCGGGTAAGACCCGATGACTACGTGTGGAGATTATGTCCGGGTAAGACCCGATGACTACGTGTGGAGATTATGTCCGGGTAAGACCCGATGACTACGTGTGGAGAATTTGTCCGGGTAAGACCCGATAACTACGCGTGGGGACTATTCGAGCTAAAGGTTTCGCTGAAGATTCGAGTAAAGCATGAGACTATACGACTTCACAGTAACAATTGGTAATAAATACGTTCAATGCGTTAAGTTGGTCAGGTATGTATTTTGAGATTATATTTAAGCTTGATTTGGACTAAATCACAAGGTCGTTATGTGATGCATATGTGAGTAAAGCAATAAGACTGTTCTATGATTATTGTGCGTTTGGTCGATGTGGAAAGTTAGGTGAAAATATGTAATGTACCTATGTTTATAAGAGATCACTATCAAGTGAGAATTTATCTGCCTATTATATACGATGAGATGTGCATATTCGGTAAAGGGATGGTATGCCCGAAGGAAGAGTGAAATAAAAATACAAACAACTATGTTATAATTTGATTGTTATCTGTTGACACTGCTTAAAACTTACTATGCATTGTAATGCTTACTCCGTTTACTTTGTTTCCTCTGTTTTATAGATCTCATTTGGAAGCTACAGGCTCGGGGATCGTCAGCAACTAGTCACACTATCACTATCCACTGCTTGTTACTGTTATGTTTTGATTTATTTTATGGCATGTAAAGAATAGACCAGTGGCCGAAGAATATTTTGGTTAATGTATATAAGCCATGCGAAAATGGCATCTTTTGAATGTGTACTTATAGAAGTTTAAATTGTATCCCTGACTGTCTTTAGTATTTATCTAAAGGAATGTTCAAAAAAAAATTTCAAAATTTTTACTGTTCTGATATGAGTTTCAAGTCTGGTAATGCCCCTTTACCTATTCCGGCGACGGATACGGGATAGGGGTGTTACATTTTATTGGTATCAGAGCTACGGTTTAGTCGATTCTAGGACTAACGTAGCACGCGTGAGTCTATTTATACATGCCATAAAGTGATAAAATGATAGTGTGATGATTTTTGACTATTAAAATGTGTTTGTGGTATTGTAATGAATCTTGATCTCGATCGAGCTGTAGCAAGCTTCTGACTATGAGAATTTGCGATATAACTTCACTTGGATATGCTTAAATTATTAAGTTGATCAGGTACGTATCATGTACTCGTATTTGAATTTTGATTTGGATTGAATTATAAGGGTATAAGTGATGCAATTTTGAAAGAGTGTTACGACTATAAATGTGATCATTGTATGTGGCTATGGAACTGAAAGTTGAATGGTCGATAAGCATGTTGTGTTTGTATTCAAGCAATGTAAATGATACTAATGTGTATTGTTATATATGTATATGTACATGAGAATTGAGAGTTATATATCCGGGCTAAGTCCCGAAGAGCATTCGTTCTAGTGATATATCCGGGCTAAGTCCCGAAGAGCATTCGTGCTAGTGATATATCTGGGCTAAGTCCCGAAGAGCATTTGTGCTAGTGATATATCCGGGCTAAGTCCCGAAGAGCATTTGTGCTAGTGATATATCCGGGCTAAGTTCCGAAGAGCATTCGTGCTAGTGATATATCCGGGCTAAACCTCGAAGGCATTCATGCTGGAGTTATGAGGCACTGTGTGTGCAAGTTCTTCAACCGAGCACTATGTGTGCGAGTTCTTCAATCGAGCACTATGTGTGCGAGATTGGTAATTGAGGCACTATGTGTGCGAGTTCTTTAATCGAGCGCTATGTGTGCGAAATCAGTCAGTGGGCACTGTGTATGCGAAGTGTGTTTCATGTATGACCTCGTGTAAGACGATGGCATTGATTTGTAATAGTAAGTAGGACCTAAAGAGAAAATTCGTTAAACGGACTAAACACTGGTGAACTACTTAGAGTCGGAGATTATACAACATTGTGCTAAATTGGTAATGAAATAAGTTCGAGACATTAAATTGACAAGGTACGTGATATATATACATTATAAATATGAGATTCTCAGTATATGCAGTTATATGTGCTATTGTGAATAAACACTATTTTGTTAATCATGTTCAAGAAATTATTTTGACTAAGTTTCGACATTTGAAAGTTGGTTAGAATTTCTGATGAATGGTGATAATTTTGGATATTTGAGTTATTCAGGCCTTGTGCCTAGTAGGTTTGGGACCGGTGAAGTGTATACTAGGCTAATAGCCTAATTAGTTGATGGCTGTCGAGTTTATTCGGACTTTGGGTTTAGTAGGCTAGAACCTGTGTGTGGGGTTCGAGCCTATACCTAGTAGGTTCAGACCGATGAGTAAATTGTGTTATACCTATGTGTGTTATTACCGAAATGAAAAGTAAGTGACTAAGTGTCAATTTTGTGGATCTTTGTGAATTATTATGATCAAACTAAGAAAGTTTTGTTAGTTAAAGCACTGAAGCGTAAGTTCGGAGTTGAGGAAACTAGGTGGGATCTAGAGAACTCAACGAGAGAAAGTTACCCTATCCTATTTGCCGGTAAGATTTTCGGGGAAGAAAATCCCTAAAGGAAGGGAGAGTTGTGACAGCCCTAATTTGACTCTAGTCGAGAAGTGGTTTCGGGACCACAAAATCGAGTCACAAGAATAATTAAATGTTATATTTTATGTCTATTATAAGTGAAAGTGTGTGTGTGAAAATTTCATGTTTTGATTTTGTCTTTTAAATGTGAAATTAATTAGAAAGGACTTATGTGTGAAACTTTGGAAATGTGATAGGTTAAATGGTAGTGGGCAAATAATGCATGGTGGAAAAAAAATGTAGACTTGCATGTCAAATTCCCCACTTTAGAGGAAGTGGCCGGCCATGATGGTATGGGATACAAAATATATGCATTTTGTATTAATATTATAATGACTAGATGGTTTTATAATAGGAAATAAGTATTAGAAAAAAAAAAGAAGGCCATACATCCTTGCCTTGTTCATGTGAATGTTTGAGAAAGAATGGAGAAAAATGCTTTGAGGATTTCGGCAATGGAGCAAGCTCAAAATCTAAGGTAGAACAAAAGGGCTCTTTGATATTTGGCCTTGGTGATTCTAATTGGAGGTATGTTTAATTTTATTTCTTGATAATTTATGTGAAATTGAGTTAATTGCTAAGCTCCTTTCATAGCCCATGACTCAATTTTTGTTATTGGTTTGAAGTGATGCATTCGGCTATGGGTTGTAGAGTGTCTTGGTGGGTGTTTTGATGTTTTTGTGATGAGGCATGAAGATGGTTGATTTTAAGTGTTTAATAAAAGGATTGGATGTGAGTGTGTGTGAAATGGCAAATGATGAGTCTCGGTAACTTCATGAAGAGTTCGGCTATTGTGTTTATGTGAATATATATATGCTGAATGTAGTCTTGGATAAGTAAATTTTGATGTATTGGATTGGTAACATGGTTATGCCAATTGTGAAAATGTGATAAAGGTGCCAAGAAATATTTGTAAACATGCATAGTACCGAATGTGTTCATGAATGAATAAGTTATGTGGGTTGTTTAAATGAAAGAAATGGATTAGTTAAGGTATAATTGAGTGTTCGAATATGAATTTAAGAAGAATGATACATTCGACTATGCTTTGATGTGCTTGGATTGTTGTTCATTGAGTAAGTGATTGAGGAATGGTTAGAAGAATTTGAATGCTAAACTAGTTGATTTGTTTATAATGTCCGATTATGATCATTTATAGAGATGTGAATGAATTGTTGTTATGTGAATAAATATTTGTTTGATGATATATATATGTATTCGGCAATGGGATAAAATGTGTATTAAGGTAAGTTTCATGGTAATTATGCTTGTGATGTTGGGTTAATATTCGGCATTGAGTAATATGGGGTAAGGTGATTAATCGGCTATGAAATTAGCTAAATTGAATAGGTATGTTTAATGATATGCTTAGTGTAATGTATAATCTTGTAACTCGGTTTAGTATTGAGATAAAGGTTAGATGTATGATTGGATTTTGGTATGTGTTAAATTGGTTAATCAAAGATTTAATATGACGAAATGTTAATGAATAACATAATTGGTTTGCACCTTAAATAGTTGAAATAAAGCTTGCCGATTATGATTAAATGTTTAAATTGTAATGGTCATATATAGGTATATATATATATGCCTTATGTATGTACCATGTACACATAAGGACATTCGGCAATATGATTAAATTCATGTATAAGGAAGCATGATAAATTAAGTGACTCCTTGCTTGTGAATGTGAATTAGATATAAATTAAATAAGCATGAAATCGAGTCATGGCATGTTTTATTAAATATGATACATATTGAAATCTATTGTTTTAGATATAGATTAAATGATATGTGATTGCCAAATGTGATTGTTAAGTGAATAATATTAGTTAAGTACTTAAGCAAATCTATTGTTTTACTTAAGCTTAAGAGCAAAGAGGATCAAAGTCGGATAGGGGAAAAAGAGAAAGTAAACGAATAGCCGTGGATATCTAGTCGTCGACCACTTCCAATGTAAGTTTTAAGTGATTAAACGTTGAGTAAATTAAATCATAATAGGACATAATGAGTTGATTTAATAAGATATGATGTGGCCATGATATGTCTCAAACTCAAATGGGAAGTTCATAAGTGTTTGGACTTGGAAATTTAAGAGCAAATTGTAATAATTTGCTTAGGACAACAGCAGTAACGTGATTTTAGAAAATCACTATAAATTGTTGGTGTGGAATTATAGGCTGAATAAAATATGTAATCAAAGCTTAATTAGTCTAGTTTCTTATAAAAGAGACTGTGTCAGCAAAGAAATTTCCTATAAAGAGATATTTAAAGTTGTGTGAGACAGTGTCAGAATGACTCTGAAATCCCCTATTCTGTTTTTAGAAAATCATTATAATTTGTACAAAAATGGTTATAAGATAAAATTTATATGTTTAGACTCCTTAATGAGTCTAGTTTCAAATGAAATCAAATAGAACATATTTTGAATTCTGTACAATGAGAAATTTGATTCGTAGTGAAGAGTGGTCAGATTAGTCAAACAGTGAAACAGAGGAAAATTTAAGAAAAATATGGTATTGATTGGCCAAACCTAAAATGCTGAAAATTTTATGGATGGAAGATATATGAGTCTATATTCAGGGAAAATTAACGACAATTGATTTTGAGTTTTGTAGCTCCAGTTATAAATAATTTTGTGACTATTGCTCAGGAAAATAGCTTGTAGTTAATGTGTGAATTTGTTGTAAACATTGATGAAACTATTTGAGTTGCTTATAAGCTATTGCTGAAATTGATGTACAAGATAAATATATATATGTGGTAAAGCCGAATGGCTAATGTGAAATATGTATGAGATATGTATATGTGGTAAAGCCGAATGGCTAATATGAAATATATATGAGATATGTATATGTGGTAAAGCCGAATGGCCAGTGTGAAATATGTATGAGATATGTATATGTGGTTAAGCCGAATGGCTAGTGTGAAATATGTATGAGATATGTATATGTGGTAAAGCCAAATGGCTAGTGTGAAATATGTATGAGATATGTATATGTGGTAAAGCCGAATGGCTAGTGTGAAATATGTATGATGAAATATGTATGAGATATGAATATGTGGTAAAGCCGAATGGCTAGTGTGAAATATGTATGAGATATGTATATGTGGTAAAGCCGAATGGCTAATGTGAAATATGTATGAGATATGTATATGTGGTAAAGTCGAATGGCTAATGTGAAATATATATGAGATATGTATAAGTGGTAAAGCCGAATGGCTAGCGGGAAATATGTATGAGATATGGCTAGTGTGAAATATGTATGAGATATGTATATGTGGTAAAGCTGAATGGCTAGTGTGAAATATGTATGAGATATGTATATGTGGTAAAGCCGAATGGCTAGTGTGAAATATGTAGGAGATGTGTGTATATTGTAGCCGAATGACCAAATGTGAAAGGTGTGTATTATTAGATATTTGATGAGGCAAATGAATTACAAATTTGACAGTCGATGTGAATGTTGTAACATGTGATTAAATATACATGAAACTTGGAAATATATTCTGGGTAAGACCCGATGACTACGTGTGGAGATTATGTCCGGGTAAGACCCGATGACTACGTGTGGAGATTATGTCCGGGTAAGACCCGATGACTACGTGTGGAGAATTTGTCCAGGTAAGACCCGATAACTACGCGTGGGGACTATTCAAGCTAAAGGTTCCGCTAAAGATTCGAGTAAAGCATGAGATTATACGACTTCACAGTAACAATTGGTAATAAATACGTTCAATGCGTTAAGTTGGTCAGGTATGTATTTTGAGATTATATTTAAGCTTGATTTGGACTAAATCACAAGGTCGTTATGTGATGCATATGTGAGTAAAGCAATAAGACTGTTCTATGATTATTGTGCGTTTGGTCAATGTGGAAAGTTAGGTGAAAATATGTAATGTACCTATGTTTATAAGAGATCACTATCAAGTGAGAATTTATCTGCCTATTATATATGATGAGATGTGCATATTCGGTAAAGGGATGGTATGCCCGAAGGAAGAGTGAAATAAAAATACAAACAACTATGTTATAATTTGATTGTTATCTGTTGACACTGCTTAAAACTTATTATGCATTGTAATGCTTACTCCGTTTACTTTGTTTCCTCTGTTTTATAGATCTCATTTGGAAGCTACAGGCTCGGGGATCGTCAGCAACTAGTCACACTATCACTATCCACTGCTTGTTACTGTTATGTTTTGATTTATTTTATGGCATGTAAAGAATAGACCAGTGGCCGAAGAATATTTTGGTTAATGTATATAAGCCATGCGAAAATGGCATCTTTTGAATGTGTACTTATAGAAGTTTAAATTGTATCCCTGACTGTCTTTAGTATTTATCTAAAGGAATGTTCAAAAAAAGAATTTCAAAATTTTTACTGTTCTGATATGAGTTTCAAGTCTGGTAATGCCCCTTTACCTATTCCGGCGACGGATACGGGATAGGGGTGTTACATCTACAGTCGTCTTGGGTGACTCATGCAACCTTAACAGTCAATCAGTGATAATGGGCCTATGGCCCATATTACGGGCCATGTGGCCCATACGCTCGTATAGCCCACAAAGCTTAAAAATAGCCTCGATCGTGCGGTTTACACTGCTTGACCCAATATTTAGCACACTTTTATATGATTTACCCGTGCAGAAGGCCTACAAGCCTATTGGGCCCACACGGCCTAGTTTTGATTTGGCCCATGAAGTCGCTTATGGCCATCTCGTCGATCCTACAGCCATGTTTTGTCATACGGCTTGCCACATGGGAGGCCATATGCCCGTTTGGTGTCGACAGTCCCACTTTCTGAATTTTCGGCTTTTGCTATTTTACGACTAATGACAATTACATACACCTGTTATGAAATTGTAGCTGAAGCCCTTCCGAGATCAAAGCACCAAAGAGTAACTACAGAGCCTCCTCCAATACCAATGAATTTGCTTCAAAATCAACCTTAAACTAAAGAACAAGAGACTGATTAATAATAATCTAAACCCTCAGTACAATGCACAACTTACCAACCTTCAACCAACACTTACCGAGGGTGGAGAGATCACTTGTAGGGAAAGAAATGAATCGTCCTACACCCGCATTATTGATTCCACACTCCTAGCATCATTTGGCAGAACATAGGTTTTAGATGAAAATTATCAAGGAAGAATTGAAAAAGAGTGAGAAGGTTACACTCAATCACAGCGAAAATAAAAAAAGAACAAGAAGAAGTTAAAACTTTTGAGAAGCAGACCAACCAATAATCGGCCAAGATCCAAGCCTAGAAGTCGCCCGAATTGAAATAGGGGTATTCAGTTTTAGCAAGAGAAAAAAAAAGGATATTAGGGTTCGGCCTACACAGTAGAAAAAAAAGAATCAAAAGGAAGAGAAGTGCTACTCAGGTAATCGGCCAAGTTGAGAAAGAGTAGAATGCAGAATCGGTAGAAAAGAAGAACATAGGGGAAAGTAGTATTTGGCTAAGAACAAGAGGAAATCGGTAGCACTCTTGGGGACCTTTGAGGGACTACCCGAGACCAAAAAGAAGAAAGAACACAAAACAAGCTGTTTGCAAACCTGAAAAGCAAGGAGAGGATTCGACACCCAGCTAGACTATGATCAAATTTTTTTGACAAAATGAACACCTCTAGTCGGTCAACAACCTAACACCTACCCCTTAATACACTCTTACCAAAATCGAAACTTTGTGTGCCATTAGTTCAAATTCGGTACAACCACTTTCAAACTATTCAAATTCCCTGATTTCCTACTTAAATAGCTCCCATCCATCCCTCAGATTTGGCTAACAACAATCCCATTCAAATCTTTTCAAACTCTTGGTGTTTCGATCAAACACGACTTCCTCCAATGGCTACTAGTAAAAATAATCTCCATTTGCATAGGCAGGGATTCAAGCCTCAGACCACTAGCATACTCCGCACGCCACTATCCACTAGACCAGCAAGCCCATTCTACCATGTTTTTAACAACTTTTACTTATAACCCTAATGACCTAAGATAGGGGTTCAATCCTTAAAAGCAAAATTTTTGTGGAAGCCAAAGCTTGAACCCATGACTTCTCAGACACTCCCAGACCATACAACCACTGAAACAGACATACTTTCACGTCACAAACATACAAAAATAATTTTATCAGGGATTTGGGGATTTGGGGGGTTACAATGTGTTGTCTGTTGAGTGTTTAGGGAACAAGTTAGTTAGTACACAGCCTAGCACACAAGCGTGTGGCTTAGCTGTGTAACCCAAGTCAGAGAGTTACACAGGCACAGACACGGGCTAGGACACGACCGTGTGTCCCTATTTCGAATGTTACATGGCTTGAGACACGGGCGTGTGTCCGTGTGTCTCAGCCGTGTGAGTTACACGGCTGTGATTTTTTTAACTTTTTCCTAAATGTTTCAAATGTTCCCATATAACACCCCTAACCTGTATCTTTCGTCTAAACAGGGTTACAAAACATTACCAAAATTTACAAAAAATGTAATAGGAATTTCATATAATTTGGCATTCATATCAGAAATCAATCATAATGTCCCTTATATGAGCCCTCGAGGCCCAAAACATTCATTAGAAACAAGTTGGAACTAAACCGGAAACTCAGAGAATTTTTCGCAAAATTTCAAAATTTTATCAAGGTGCTAAGGAATTCACGCCTGTGTGTTTAGGCTGTGTGGCTCATATGACCAAGTGACATGCTCGTGACTTAGGCCATGTGGGCATTCGAAATATAGCATACAGTCATGTCCCAGCTTGTGTTTGTACCCGTGTAACTCTATGACTTGGGTTACACGGTCAAGTCATACGCTCGTATGCTAGGCCGTGTGAACATCATTAAATAAGTGCAGGGATCACATGGCCAAGCCACATACCCGTGTGCCAAGCCGTGTGATTAATTTTGAGCATTCTGTTTTGAAATTTTTAAGATGTAGGGACATACGGCCAAAACACACGCCCATGTGCTAGGCCATGTGTCACATGTAGTTGAGACACACGCCTGTGTCTCTGCCCATGTGGACGAAATAGGGCTATTTCCAAGCCATATTTCTCACCTAAATTTTTCCTTCCACCTATATAAACACTTAAACATATTCTCAAGCCAATGTAATATATCCGAATCAAACCAATACCAAGTATCATATATGACATATTAATACATATGACCAAGTCTTCATTTTTATGAAGTTAATCTAATATATATAAAAACATCTTTGTACTAAATATGCCATTTTATCCATTTCAAACACATATCAACCATGTATAGAATCCTATATACTCTACAAATCATATTTATCACAAGCCATTCCAATGGCTAGTTACAACCAAAATCACATACATGCCATTAATGGCCTAATTTAACCTATACATGCCATTATAACCAAAAGTAATTTACTAATTATATCGAAATGAGCCGAGGGATAGTGTGATGTTGCTTCGACCAGCTTCCAACCAAATTAAGCTTTCGAATTACTATAAAATAGAGGAAATAAAATAGAGTAAGCATTTAATGCTTAGTAAGTTCGTATAACATGAAATTTAACTTACCATTTAATCAAAATTAAGGTAAGCATATAAAGCATACTCAAGTAAGATTGCCAAAAGCCCTAGCACATATCCTTATCAACCATGTTAGACACATATTTCATATGAACGTCAAGGAACATGTATGAACTCAACAATATCAAGTTTCCATGTTCATAACTTTCCACTTCTTGTATTCATATATCAATTCCATACACTTCATGTATATATGGGTAATGGTTCACTTTGAATTCATTTATTTTCTTGCATTAGGGTTTTTTTCTGTTGAATCATTTAAAATATGGATGGATACCTGGGTAGTACACTTGAAGTGAACAAATCTGTAATCGGTCAATTCATATTTGAGAATGCTCATTTGAGCACATAAACGGGAAGCTCTCTCTCAAGCCATATAACAGAAAGCTCATGTGAGCCATGTAACGGGAAGCTTATCTAAGCTGTATAACAGGAAGCTCATAAGAGTCATATTCAGGATGCTCGTGCGATCTAATAACGGGTAGCTCTATAAAGCCATTAATCAGAAAGAGTCGGATAACTATATATCGGGAAATTCAAGCGAGCCATATTTGGAAGCTCCGGAGAGCCATTAATCAAGAAGCTCACAGAGAGCCTTTAGTTGGGAAGCTCACTAAGATCCATATATTGGGACGCTCAAAAGAATTGTGGTGTGTCTACAATACATTCAGAATCAGAACCAATTGAGATGCTCTGAAGAGCAATTAACGGGAAGCTTGCAAGAACCACATAACAGGAAGCTTGAGAGGGCTATTTATCGGGATGCTCATGAGAGCTAATAACGGGATGCTCTTTTGAGCTGTGGTGTGTTCGCAACATATGGAGGACCAAAAGTAATTCGGGAATCCTATATCCATCGAATCTCATTTATCTAAATGGGACTTATTATTTATTAGGTATTATCAGATATGTGAGCAATTTCATACATACGACATTTATACAGTTCACATATGCAACATCCAATCCAAACATATAAATATACATAATTTAGTTACACGAACTTACCTTGGCAAGTGTTTGTTGATTTGTTGTCTACTAATCCGACACTTTCTCTTTTCCTTGACCTAATTCTGTATTTTTTCTTTTAGGATCCAATGGAGCCAAGTAAGCTTGCTAACTTCAAGCTCTCCAAACTAGGGTTTCCATGGCTTTTTATTTGGGAAAGATGATGATATTTTCTTATTTAATTAAAATATCATCTTTTATTATTTTATCTTTTCAATTTAGTCCTTTTTTATTTAATTTCCATTGATGAATCATCATACTTATCTACTCATTCATCTTAATGGTCTATTTGCCACATAAGGACCTCCAATTTTGAATTCCATAGCTATTTGATACTTATAACTATTAGAACTCAACTTTTGTATATTATGCAATTTGGTCCTTTCTATCTAATTTGACATGTAACCTATAAAATTTCTTTATGAAATTTTCATATGTTATTTCAATCATAATGCAGACCATGAAATAATATTAAAATTAATTCTTCTTTCGGGCTCAAATTTTTGGTCCCGAAACCACTATTCTGATTTCATTAAAAACGGGCTGTTACATCCTAATTTAGTCTCAAAACACTTATAAAGTGATTTTAAAGCCACAAGGGCTCGAATAAGGGACAATTTGCTTTTATAATATTGGATTATGCTATGTTCATTGAAATATTTCAAATTGAATGATTTAGGTTACTCATCGCACAAGTCAATGTGCTTCCTTTTTTTGTGCCCTAACGGCTTCTTAGCCTATCATACTAGTAATCCCTATGTGCTGCCATGTTTATTTTCTTGGTGGACTTCAAATGTTGCCGTGGCCCTAGTTGTGGTCTTACATAATAAGATCCCATGTTTATTATCCTTGCGGACTTTATATGTTGCCATAGCCCCAGTTGTGGTCTTACACAATATGATCCCATGTTTATTGTCTCGGTGAGCTTCATATGTTGCCATAGCCCCAACTATGGTCTTATTGTTAAAGTATGCCCAAAGACCGATCATGAGATTATTGTAATTACATACTTGTTTTACCTTGTTATTAATATAATGCATTGCCATTATTATTTTAGTTTCTTTTTCTGTGTGTATAAAAAAACTAATTAATAATAAAATACTGAGAATAATATGATTATTATTAAAAGGTTCATAGTCAAGTATTATTGTGGGCTTGGATAATAATAATGCATTAAGACTAATGTGTAGTTGATTGATGACAAAGTATTGTCATTGACGTAGGGATGCCAAAATCAATAAAAGAGTATGTGTTAAATAACAAAATACTGGACTGACCCTCCATAAGTATGTTTCTTGGATTATTAATAGTCACAAACATTACTGATGGTGATAACTATGTATATGATCCTCAAACTTGAGATCGTCATTGTCCCAATATTGTGAGTTGTATATTTTGATATAGTCAAATGTCTACCATAACAGGTTGTACTATAGAGGCTGATGTTAGATATACCATAATCCATGTAGTGGGATATGATTGATCAAGATAGGATTTATCCCTCGTACATAATGGGAGTAATATCTTAGGCTACTTGATGGAGTAAGACTAGAAATGCATGGCATGCTCAAAGAAATTGATATGAGATATCACATTTATTTGTTTATTGTAGTATACTTAGAATATCAAGAAATATGAGATTGAACTATATCTAGATATAAATAATAAAATGATATAATACATGAAAAGTTTATCACGAAAAGGTTATGTTGAATCACGACTTCTTGTAACTTGGGTTGCAATGATGCATTGTTAGATGCCACTCATTTCTTGTAATATTAGAAATGTTCTAGTATTACTACTAACATAACAAGAACCTACAGGGACACACCCTTTGGTTAAAATGAACAGACCTCATGCAAATACATTGGCGTATACTCTCCTACATACACCTTTGGTGAACTATATCGCCTAATGAATTGTATCGTTTGGTGAATAGTATTGCCTGACGGATAGTGTTGCCTAGTGAATACTATTCACAACTACTTTCTAGAGTTAATATTTAAGGAAGTTGATATTCTTTTGGAAAGAATATAAAATTTTAATACCTTCCATGATTTTCTCTAAAAATAAAAGGGAATTATTTCATTTTATTAGAGGTGATTAATAAAAGGAAAAAGAATCCCTAATGATATGGTGTGGAAGTAAGAACATTCAAGAGGTCTAGCAACCAATTTTGAATTCTCTTTAAAAAGTAAAAAAGAGTTTTATTTTTCATGTTTAACTGTGTAGACTACGTAGATGTCGAGACAATTCTGTTGAGGCTTGGAATCGACACCCCAAAAGAAATTAGATCGCTAAAGGTATATTTTCAATATTATTTCAACTTGATTTGTACCTCGTACTTGGATCCTTGGTTGATGATTACCTAGATATTTTTTTCCATTGTCCCAAGAGTTGACGATCCAATAGTGGTATCAGAGCAACTTGTATAATACAGATTCGTGATTAAATTTATTGGTTGATGCAATTGTATCATGTACATGTTTTCATCTGATTTTCTCGGTTTGTTTCATGTAATATGTTTTTAAATCGTTTATGTAATATGTTTAACCTATGTGATTATATGTTCATCCCAATCACTGATTAAATTTAATCATCGATTTTGATGTCTACTGGATTTTATATATTATTTGTTAAGTGGTAACAGGTTAGTCTTGGGCCAATGGGGTTTTCGTTATTCGAAGTTAATAGTTAACTTGTTGATAACATTCAAAACTTAGGAACAAAAGTTGTTTCAATAAGAAGACTCATAGATCGAAAGTTTAAAATATATATATATATATTTTAATTTTAAAAATATTTTGTTGCATTAATTGTTGGGAAAATTTTTTAATTCACATTAATAATTGATTGAATAAATAGATATCATATATTGTTTGCTATGGTTAATATTCACGGTGTTTGAAATGCATGGTTATAGCCTGATAACTCATTTAATTTACAATTTACAAAGGCTGTAATTTTGTAAATACGACCTGTCTATCGTGCTTTTCTATTTTTCTCTTGTATTTCTTTTCTCATCCTAATCCCTCGTATGTAAAATGACTTTCTATAATTGTAAATTGTATGAGCTGTTGCGGACTAGAGGAGATAAAGGTTGGGCTACTTTAAGTGAGAAAAAAAGCTTGTGAAGTGACTTACAACGTTAGGATTCCTTTCGGTTCTCCCATTGGCTATGGAGGGACCACCTTAGTTTTATGGGTTATAAGTATTGCATTTATTTACTACTTTATATTATTCATGTCAGTGATACAATGGATGATATGTTGTAGTATATTGATACAATTAACTTTAATAAATAAATAAAATTGATTAAAGTTGAACATTTAATGGTGAGATAAATTTGACTTAAAACCCTCAATAAAATGTTAAGCTAAGATTGCCTTCCAATATTTACCCAAGTACTTGTATCTATCTTGGTCAAATGTGAAGAATAAACAAGTGATATTCGTTTTGTTGGTTATAATATTGGTTAATAACTTAACTAGGTTACTCTAGTAGGATTAGAAACCTAGAGGCAAGAGATTTGGGTGATCATGAGATGATTAGAACAAGAGCTGTTCACCAAATAATGAGTTACATAGGATGTAATTAGCAAGTACTGCTTACCTAAATAAACCATAATATTGAGAGTAAAGCCCAAGATGACTTAATACGAGGTGAAATATGGATCATTACCCACTAGAAAAACTTTAGAGAAACAATTTTTCTAAATTAATATCTGAGGCTTATTAATTTTGAATAAAATAGTGGGAGCATCATTTAATAAAGTCCTTTTAATGTTTATAATATAAACTTGGTAAATTTACTCATACTCAGGTTTTATTATTGTAGATTTATTATGGCCAACAACACAAACATTTTAACATTGCAATTTGTCCTTGAGAAGGACAAGTTGAATGGCTTGAACTTCATTGACTAGTTCTGTAACTTGAGGATTGTCCTCAATAAGAACGAAAATTATATGACATTGAAGAACCCGTTCTTAATGAACCAACAGATAATGCCTTAAGAGTTGACAAAGATGCTTATAAGAAGCATCTTGATGACATTTTAGACATAGGATATCTAATTCTTGCCATCATGACTCTTGAGCTTCAAAAGCAACATGAGGATATGGTTGCTTATGATATGATACATCACCTCAAAGAATTATATCAGGGTCAAGCATGTCAAGAGAGGTACAAGGCCTCTAAAGCTCTGTTTCGATGCAAAATGGTGGAAGGAATTCCTGTGGGAACTCACATTCTCAAGATGTTAGGCTATATTGAAAGCCTTGAAAAACTTGGATTCCCTCTAGGTGTGGAATTGGCCACCGATGCCATCTTTCAATCATTGCTGGATAGTTTTAGCCAAACTGTCCTTAAATTTAACATGAATAAAATTAATAAGACTTTGCAACAGTTACTTAACATGTTGATAATTACTAAAAGTAACATGAAAAGGGCTAGACTTAAGCCCATATTGATGGTTCATAAGGACAAGGGCTAGGAAAAGCTTAATGTCTAGCAAGAGTGTTGGTATTGCTCCTTTATTTTTAAAGGTTTCAATTACAAGAGAATATAGTATAGGCTTGTGTTTTGATTGTTTGAAGTGAGTCTTTGGTTGATTGTTGATTGTGTTGTTGTGTGATTTACCTTGTTGAAGCTTTGGAATCATTAGGACCTTCAACGAGTAAAGATAAAGGTAAGGAAAAGCTAGTTTAAGCTTTTAGCGATTAGGCGAAAATGTAATCGGTGAGTGTTTAGAATCGTTACTTGTGGACACGATTTGTTGTGTTAATTGGGAATTTAGAAGTAGCCTAAAACCCTATTTTAAATTTCATGTGTAAGCTTTCTCATACTCTTGATTTAATTTTTTTAAATATGTGCTGTGTGATTGTGAATATGTGAATTGAGACGAGATGTTATAGCAGGTGTTATGTGTTCATGACTACCGTTGTTAAAGTGTAAACGTAGGCATGTTATACATGTTAAATTACAGAGATAATATTGTGCTTATAATATGATATTTTTAGTGAATGATAAGTAAATGTGTGTGTTAATAACATATATTTTGCATTGTGATCTTTGGGACCGTTGGATATAGTTGGCATGCCATAGGATTGTGAGTACTTACCTATATGTATTGTGTTTTTGGGCATTGAGGCCCTAGGATGGGTTGGAGAGATAAGGGAGTGTGAGCTAAGCTCCATTCAATGGGACATGTTTGGTGTGTTGGATAGTGTTAGCTTTATACTTCACTTTTTGGGATATGTTTGACTTTATGAGTCTTTTGGTGTGTTGGAGATCCATGTATCCGATGAGTGGTGATAGAGCCCATTTTTATGTTTCATAGCTCAAGTTCCAAATTATCTTTAAATATTTTTTTGGGTATTGTGATATATGCTTAAATGATATGTGATTATTATGTAAAGAAATCAATAGATAATGCATGAATAAGTAACATAACACTAAGGTTGAAATGTTGTAATTGTGCTATATGGTTGTTTCGATAAATGCATGATGACATGTTTGTGTGGTAGTTATTCTGATCATTCACTAGGCTTGTAAAGCTCGCCAACTCTTTTTTAAACCATTGCAAATTAGTTGTGTTCCAGTGTGAGCAGTGTGATTCCAAGGGAGTCATCCAAGCGAGACTTTTACATTATTCGTAGGTGTTTATTTATTTGTTCATGATTTGGGGAAATAAAAGCAATGTGGTAGAAATATTGCATGATATTTCCATGATGTTTTGGATATTTTATATATTAATTGTTCCTAGGAATTATAGGCTTGGACCTTGGTATGTTAATTCTTGCTCGGACATGTTTTTGATGTTTTGTACTTGGTTGTTTAGACATTGGTTAAAAGAGGTAAATGATGCATTTTGATTAGATATTTGTTGGAATGGATTAAATGCTTAGATGTGCTATATTTTTGTGGTCTAGAGCAGAGGTATCAATATTCGGGTTGTAAAAACAATACCTCTGTGATATTTTGATTCGCAGGAAGTCAGTATTGTAATTTGGTATCGATACCTTACTACGAGTATTGATACTCGAGGTAAAATAATTGATACTTTAATAAAGGTACCGATAAATTTTGGGGTTTAATTTTTTGAAGAGAAACAAAATGTTGATTTGGTATCGGTTTTCCAATCGGTATCGATACCCTTTAAGAGAAATATCGATACCTTTGTTACAGTATCGATACCTATGTACTTATTAAGGAATTTTTGCTAAGTGGTTTAAAAGCATGTATATTTGTTAATATTAGTTCCATTGAAGTATGCTTAGCATGTTTTAATGTTGATTGATGTATGTTGGACTTGAAATTCGCGCGAATTTTTTATAATAAGTGATTTATTAATAACGTGACAAATTACTATGAGTTTGATGTGTGATGGCTGTGTAGCGTCCTATTACTCGGGCTTAGCGTTCGGGCCATGTATACGGTGTTACAGGGCCATATAAGTGAGAAGCGCATATCAAAGCTTCATAAAGATGGATTTTTTGATTTTTTTTGTTTTTGAACAATTTGATATATGTGAGTCTTGCTTGTTAGGTAAAATGACTAAAGCCCTTTTTAATAGTAAAAGTGAACGAGCTAGTGATTTGTTGGACTTAATACATAGTGATCTATGTAGATCAATGAATACATATGCTAAGGGAGGTTTTCAATACTTCATTACTTTCATTGGTGACTTTAGTAGATATAGGTATACTTATCTTATGTGCCATAAGTTTGAAACCCTTGAAAATTTCGAAGAATTTAAAAATGAAGTATAAAACCGATTGGTCAAAAGTATTAAGACACTTTGATCAGATTGAGGAGGAGAATACTTAAGCTTAAAGTTTGATGAGCTTTTAAAGGAATGTGGGATTGTCTCACAACTGAAACCTCCTGGTACTCCACAATGGAATAGAGTTTTGAAGAGAAAAATCGAACACTGTTAGATATGGTTCGATCAATGATGAGTCATGCTGATCTTCCTAATTTCTTTTGGGGACATGTACTTGAAACAATTGCCTTCACACTAAATCGGTTCAAAAGCCACCATATAAGATGTGGACTGGGAAACGTCCTAGTATGTATTTTTGAAGATTTGAGGTTGTAAAGCTTATGTTAAACGTCAGACGTCTACAAATCTTGAATCCAAATCTCAAAAGTATATCTTTGTAGGATATCCTAAGGAAACTAAATGATATTATTTCTTCAATCCTACCAAGAACAAAGTGTTTGTTGCTCGGACAGGAGTCTTCATTGAGAGCGAATTTGTCTCTAGAAAAGGAAGTGGTAGAAAAATTAAACTCAGAGGAATTTGAGAACAACAACAGATCCCTGAACTAAAGATTGAACAACAACGGGTTCCTTAAGTTGTTGAAGAACAATCAACTTGTAACACCCCAACCCGTATCCATCGTCGGAACAGAGTTACGGAGTATTACTGGAACTTTCAGAACCTTTATAGATAAATCATGTCAATTACTATTTATTTTTTGAGATTATTCAAAATATCCCTTAAATGGACGCTCGAGCCTAATATAAGCATTAAAATCAAGTCGAGACTTAATTGGAAACTCTAAGAATTTTTCACGACGTTTCAAAAATTTTCTAAGTTACAGGGCTCACACGCCCATGTGGTCCAAGGGACATGCTCGTGTGACCCTGGGACACACCGTGCTGCAGGCCGTGTTTGACCTTGTGTAACTCTCTGACTTGTGCACACGGCCATACCACACTCCGATGTGGTTAATTTTATTTTTCGCATTTAGCTGCAGGTTTCACACTACAAAGACACACGCCCGTGTTCTAAGCCATGTAGCACACATGGATGAGAAAACGCCCGTGTGCTCAAGTTTGAGCATTTTGTTTCTCGAAATTTAAGGTGCAGAAGACACACGGCCTAACCACACACCCATGCACTAGAGTGTGTGTCACACACGGTCTAGACACACGTCTGTGTGTCTGCTCGTGTGGACAAAATGAACCCATTTCTAGCTTCATTTCTCACCCAAAATCATACCAATGAGCTGAACTAAAACTCACATCCAAGTACCAACCATTTCAAGCATTCAAATTAAGCAAACTCTATCATTCAACATGGCATATCTTTACATGCATACATGTTTATAATCTTACCTTGGTATATTCCATATGTTAGGCATAATTTAAACAACCATTTAACATATATGTAGACACCATAGTATGACATTACAAGTAATCAAAACCTATAGCCAAGCCATATATGGCCAAATTAGCTTATACATGGCATTAGACCAAAATGATTTTACTATATATACCTAAAATAAGCTAGAGAATAGTGTGATGATGCTCCAATGATCTCCAACCTCCGCGAGCTTTCGAGCACTATAAAATAGGGGAAAATAAAACAAAGTAAGCATTACATGCTTAGTAAGTTCATATAACAAAAACTAAACTTACCAATCTCACACTACAGGAAAATAGGGCTTTAGCGGCGTTTTATCAAAAAATGCCGCAAAAATTGTAAAACACATAGCAATAGCAGCGTTTTACCAAAAATGCCACAAAAACCAGAGCAATAGCGGCGTTTTAGTAAAAAACGCCGCGAAAAACAGAGCATTAGCGGCGCTTTTGGCAAAATGCCGCTAAAAACGAGAGCATTAGTGGTGCTTTTGGCAAAATGCCGCTAAAAACCAGAGCATTAGCGGCGCTTTTGGAAAAAACGCCACTAAAAGTCGTATAACCCCTAAACCCAAAAAAATCATAAACACTAATCTATAACCCCTAAAACAATCATTATTAAAATTTATGGTTATACAATATATTAAATATTTTCTTATATAATCGTAAAAGAGATAGTATTGAATTTAAAATATCAAATTAATTATCATTATAGTTTATGGTTTATGGTTTAAGATATATGGTTTAGGGTTTAAGGTTTATGAGTTAATTATGGTTTAAGATATATAGTTTAGGGTTTAAGGTTTAGGAGTTAACTAGTATTTGAAGGTTTATGATGAATTATGGGTTTAGGGATTATGATTAATTAGGGTTTAATGGTTAGGGTAGAGTTTAAGGTGTAAGGGTTTGGGGTTAAGGGTTAAGGGTTTAGAGTTTAGTGTTTATGAGATAGGGGTTAAGAGGTTTAGGGTTTAGATTAATTAGTATTTTTTAATTTATATATTAAATGATTTCTTATATAATTGTAAAAGAGATACATTACACCAAAACAGGTTTTAAGGGGATAGAGGTTAGGCGTTAAGGGGATAAGGGTTAGGCGTTAAGGGGATTGGGGTTAGGGGTTTATGGTTTATGAGTTAATATTTTAAAGCTTATGGATTATGGTTTAGGGATTATGTGTTAGGGTTTAAGGCTTAGGGGTTATGTGTTAAAGGTTTAGGTTTTAAGGGTTAAGAGATATGGGTTACGGGTTTAGGGTTTAGGATTTAGGATTTAAAATTTAAGGGTAAAGGTTAGAGGTTTAGGGTTTAGATTAATTAGTATTATTTAATTTATATATTAAACGATTTCTTATATAATTGTAAAAGAAATAATATTAATCTTAATATATTAAAATTATAATTATAGTTTAAATTATTTAAGAGATAATAGATAAACTTTATATATATTATTAAATATTGGCTATCATTAATTAATTATTATGGCTTCCAAATTATAACAAATAAAAATAAAAATGAAAATTAAGAGATTAGTGGCGTTTTTAAAAAAACGCCAAAAAAAACACTATTATAAGAAATAAAAATAAATATGAAAATTAAAAGATTAGTGGCGTTTTTTAAAAAAAACGTCACAAAAAACACTATTATAACAAATAAAAATAAATATGTAAATTAAGAGATTAGTGGTATTTTTTTAAAAAACGCCACAAAAAAACACTATGAAAATGACGTCGTCTTTTTTTCTTAAATTTCATCTTCTTGTGTCATGCCCGACACTTAGCCATTTCCCCAAAAATCCTAAAACAGATATCCCAAACGTTTAGCTATTTCCAGCAAAACCCCAAAATAGATTTCCCCAATTCTCTACATTTCCCCTAATCCCTAAATTTCCCCCAAAATCCCTAAGTTTTTTTAATAGTTCTTCGTTTAAGTAAAGCCCTTATATTTAAAAAAAATTCAATTTTTTTCAGGTATTAGGGAAAGCGATTCGGCCAGGTTTTTCAGCATCTAGAGTTTCTGTCAATGTTGGAGAAGAGGTAAATATTCGAGTAATTCATGCTTATAGTTGAATGAGAGAAATGAGTGATGTCAAAGTTGAGAAACCAGACGATGAACAGCCGCAAGAAAGCAGCAAATTCCTAATGCAACCTGCAACAGTGTACCACAGTAGCAGGAAATAGGGATTCATAATGTCGTGAAAGAAACTGGATCTTCTTCTTGTCGTCTAAATGATCAGAATAAGATTATCAGAAATGGAGGGTGTTTAATTAATCCATTAGGGTTCCCATATAGGTCTCGAATGCAGGTTTTGGCTGCAGATGCACCATCAGGAAGTGGAGAGTTGCTCATAATGAATGATTTACCTGTTTACAAGAGAGGGAGGAACAAAATACAAGAAGCCATTGAAGAGGCTGAGCAAAAGAAGAGGAAGAATAAGATTAAAAACAGAATTTCAGCTGCAAAATCTCGAGCCAGGTCTCAGGTGCGTATGTGTGCGCAGTAGTAGTAGAATCTAGAATACAGCCCCAAACTTAGCCAAGTTGTTCCATACAGTCATATCTAGAAGGCAGCATGTATATATATGCAAGCATATTAGTCGAAAATTACAATTCTTCCTTTCTTTTTCCTATTTTATTAGTAGAGCTGAAACGGGAGCTTAGTTCTTACGATTTTAATTTCCACAGATGTAACTGTTTTCTTATACTAAAGCTGCGATCTTATTTTGAAGGAGCATACAAGATTTCCGGAAGAAAAAGTGGAGCAATTAAGAAATGAGAATGCACTTTTAAAGAAATTACTTTCCCTGGTGAGAGACCTCATGTTTCTTCTTGGAAAGTGGAAGAAACTGAGAAAATATACAATATTTTCCTTATTTTCTATGTATTACTTATTGATTTTTGGCCTTTCTCATCTTGCATGTGGATCAGGAAGCTGCAGCAGCTGAGAGACTCCTAGAGGTACTGATTTTATATGTCCAATGAACTTAATATATGGAGACTAATGAGGAGGTTTAAGCTCATCAAGATCAATGGTGGTGGTGAGACCGAGTGACAATATGGGATGACATAGTTTCATTTTTTAAGACATTATAGGATCTCCGTTATACATCAAATATATATAAAGAAAAGCTTTTTGCTTGCCTTCAGTCGACCTGGCTTTCAAAATATAATAAAGATAATTAGATTTGCAGTGAGCTAAAGATAGATCACGCTACTGTAAAGTTTTTGATAATTTATATATTACTATTGCCTGCAAAAAAACATGGTTTCAATTATATCCTAATAGCTAGAATCATGAATCACTTGGATCTTGAGAAAAGTATACAATGTTAGAAGCTGCAATAGTTTTAATCTCTTTTGAGTTCATCATTCAGAAAAGAAAGATATATATATTTATAAGCATATTTTACAAACAAGAGAGATAAGTATGGCTGACTCAGTAATCAGATCTCAGCAGTAATGGATTGATAGAGTGCAAATGCTAAAAACTGCATAAACATTTTTTATCAATCAAACTTCATATTAGCATGAATTACTATAAGCATGAATTACTCGAATATTTACCTCTTCTCCAACATTGACAGAAACTCTAGATGCTGAAAAACCTGACCGAATCGCTTTCCACAGTTTCGCTTTCTTTCATGTTTGATGTGCTAGTATCTTTAGGTTATCTTTGAATGAGAGAAATGAAATGATTTGTTTGGTTGGCTTGATATATATCTATATTTAATGGTAATTGGAGATATGTTTTGAGTGATTAGGAATATTATTCCTTCTGGTGCATACAGGGACCAGTTTCTATTAGTAGTAGTAGTTTTAAGTTGGTTAAGTATTTGTGAGGCAATAGTGTGCCCTGGGATCTTATAGATGCTGATTGAACCTTCACAGAAAAGGCAAAGATTGAAGCTCAAATCTTAGCTGCTGAAGCAACAGCAAAAATGAAGGCAGAGGTTGAGCTGAAAAAGCAACGGGAAAGAGAAGAGAAGCTGCTGGAATTACATTACAAAAGGTTTTTATCTTTTTCTTGCGTTTTCTTTTTTGTCCTTATTATGTTTATATAGTGGAGGGTTTTAGAGGCTAGAACACTGTAATACCATATAGTATATACAAAATATGAAACAGACCATGCCATTATTTATTGAACAGGTAAAAAACTAATTATTTTTTTTCCTTTTTTCTTAAATTAAAGACCATGCCATTAAGGTAAATGCATATTATTGTTGACTATTAATTATATTAACTATTTATTTTACATTAAATTAATGTTTAAACAGAAAAAATAAAATAAGAAACAATCAAACCAACTGGTTTAACCTATGGTCCAGTTTCTTTAACATTGGCATTTATGTCCTTTAATGTCGAACTTCTACATTTATGTCTTTCATTTTGAATATTTAGATGATAGTAGTGTCAATCAATTCTTTGTCCCTTGTTATGCTATTAGTTCCTTTGTTTTGCATTTTCTTTTTTTCTTCTTTTGCCAAAGCCACTTGTCCCAGTTGTCATGTTTTTTTATGCATTTCCTTGGCTATGGGGTTTTGCTTGGTAGTTATGCAGCTATTTATTGAAAGTTGAAACTCATGCCTGTTTTATGAATGCTTACATGCATGGCAAGGTATTGTTAGCCTTTCTTTCTATTATGTTTGTTGCTTTGTATTAGCATTCTCTATGCTACTTGCCCTGCAAAGTTCCAAGTTTCCATTTTTATTAAAGATGGCAATCGGGTATTTGGAAATGTTAATTATCTGATCTTTGGCAATTTTGCCCAGCAGAATTAAGCTAATTTTATGGTTCTATCTTTAATTAATGCATGGCTGAGCAATGCTTCCTTTACAGGTCAGTTTCCTGTTTCTTTGTCATGGATGGATGTATTTATTGGAAAATGGGACAAAGTAACTTAATACAAAGAAATTTTACATTTGATTTTCTATGCCTTTTAAATCACCTCTAATTTTAAGATTGATTGCAAATGCCTTTTTTCATTTTTTACAACTTTTTCTGACCAACAATTTATTTGTTACATATTTGTTTTATTTTATTTTAATCATTAATTGTATGTCACTAATGCTTAATTGTTATAATTTTTTACATAAATGTTTTTTTTACTCGAGGCTAAGAAGTTAGCACACAATATCAAAAGGAAGCGGACAAATGCAATTCTGGTATGGACACGTGCGAAGAAGTAAGGGAGAAAGCTAAAGAAGCACTGTCGGCTCAAATGAAATTAACAGCAATGTGGTAAATAAGAGCTCGTCAGAAAGGGTGGAGAGAAAAGGTCGCCAAATCTAATGCATTTCCTTATTTCATTTAAGTAACTTCATTATAATGTCTTATTTTATTGACATTTTTATATTTAATCTAGTTTTTATTATTTATTTTAGTTTTGATTCTAAATTTTTATTTTTATTTTAATATTTAAGATAACTTGAGTTCTAACTTTTGGATTTTAATTGTGTTATTAATTTATTATTTTAAATTCTAAAATTTAAATTCATTAATTTTTGTATTTATTTTTACAGTTAAAATTTTAATAGAAAATTTTTATATTTATATCATTCAATATTTTGATAATGAATTTTAAATTTTTTATATTTTTCACGACTTTTATAATATTTTATAATTTTTTTGAATTTCATGACCTTTAGTGGTGTTTTTGAGAAAAGCGCCGCTAAAGGCCATGGCCTTTAGCGGCGTTTGTGGGAAAAGCGCCGCTAAAGGTCATGGCTTTTAGCGGCGTCGGAAATAAAGGCGTTTTTAGCCGCGCTTAGAAAAACGCCGCAAATAGTTTTAGTGGCACTTAAAAGCGCCGCTAAAGGTCTAAAAAAAGGCCGCTAAAAGTCAGTTTTGTTGTAGTGTCATTTATTAAATCTAAGCATACAATATCATGTTTTCCATCAACTTGGCAAAATTGCCTAAACACATGCACTCAATCAAACATATTAGTCACAAAATTTTCATATACATCAAGTCAACATAGATGAGCTCATCATGCAATATTATTTTAAGGCATTATCATTTCATCTCATAATTCTCTCATCATGCCAAGAGTTTTGTCTGTTGAATCATTGAAATTTCGATAGATACTCAAGTAGTACACTCAAGGTGGACAATTCAATAACCTGTCAATTCTTATTCAAGAGTACCCTTTAGGGCATTTAATCAAAGAACACACTCTCAAGCCACATATTGTATTACAGGATTACCAGTCCAGGCTAAATCCTTTATGTAACGTATGCTTAGAAGAGCTTAATTAGGATTACCAGTCTAGGCTAAATCCTAATTGTATCATATGCTCGAGAGGAATTATATCAGGATTACCCATCCGGGCTAAATCCTTTCTATAACAAGGTCATTAAGATTACTCGTCTGAGCTAAATCCTGTCAGCAACAAATGCAGGACCTCATTCATTTCGGGAAATCATATATATTCATCGGAATTCAATATTCAAACGAGACTTTACCCTTTTTCCAACATTTCCGAACATGCAATCGTTCACACATTAATAATATTGACACAAATATAAATCATATTGCATACAATCATAACATTCAAGTTAACATATTTACATGCCCGATTAAGTTACACGAACTTACCTCGACACTGGTTTGCGTATAAAATCTACTAATCCGAAACCTTTTCTTTTCCTCGATCTAACCTCGAATTTTTGTTGTCTGGGTTTATATAAATAATTTAATCATCAATTTCACACATTTCATATTCATTTGGACTCAATTTAAGTCCTAGGCAAAATTACCATTTTGCCCCTAACTTTTTCATACATTCCAATTTCGTCCCTAGGCTCGGAAAATGAAATTTATGCAATTTACTCCCTATTCCAAGCCTAACCGAAATTCCAACATAAAATTTACACCTCATATTTTCTATAAATTTCAAAATTTTTTCATCAATTTTCACAACTTTACATTTTAGTCCCTAATTCATGTTTTCACCAAAAATCACTTTGTAAAAGTTGTTTATCTATCAACAACCTTTCATTTTCTACCATAAATTTCAAACTTTCAGCATATACATCCATGACCTAATTTCCATACTTTAATAACTCTTCAAATTGATCCTCCAAATAAATAGATTAAGCTATCCCGGTTTCAAAAACATCAAAATTACTAAAAACAGGACAAGGAAACTTACCTAATTACGCCATGAAAGTTTTTTCTCTCTCTCCTAGGGTTTCCATGTAGTTTTGGGGAAGAAGATGAGTAAATAAGATGATATTTTCTTTTTCATCTTTTAATTAATTAAATTATTTCAAATTCCAATTTAGTCCTTGCCCTTTTTCTAAATTTCCATGGACGAGTCACCAAAATATCTACATACTTTTCTTTAACGGTCTAATTACCATATAAGGACCTCAAGTTTTGTATTCCATAGCTATTTAATCCTTCTAGCTACTAGAATTCAACTTTTTCATTTTATGCAATTTAGTCCTTTCCCTAATTAAGCACATAATCGATAAAATTTTCTTATCGGGATTTTCACATGACATTTCTAACATATTACAGACCATGTAATAAAATAAAAATAAATTTTATTTTCGAATCAGATTTGTGGATTTGTGGTCTCAAAACCACTGTTTCGATTTTCACTAAAAAATGGGCTGTTACACAACTGTTCTAGAAACACAACTACCGTGAAGATCTTTAAGAGAAATCCATGTACTTGAGATATATGAATTTCTCATAACAACACGGTGATATTCTACTTATGGATCAAGATGAACCTAGGACTTATCAAGAAGTGGTGGCGAGCCTAAATTTTGAGAAATAGCTTGAGGCCATGAGGTCTGAGATGGATTCCATGTTAAAAAACTAGGTATGGATCTTGGTTGACCCACATGAAAGGGTTAAACCCATAGGGCGCAAATGGGTTTTCAAAAGAAAATCCACATGGATGGTAATGTAGAAACATACAAAGGGCGATTAGTTGCTAAATGTTTTTGACAAGTTCATGGTGTTGACTATGATGAAACCTTTTCTCTTATTATTATGTTTAAATCCATTCTAATTAATAGCTGCATTTCATGATTATGAAATCTGGCAGATGGACGTCAAAACAACTTTCCTTAATGGGAAACTAGAATAAGATGTACACATGATACAATCTGAAGGTTTTGTCAATATGAAAGATGTTGGAAAGATATGCAAGCTAGAAAGATCCATTTATGGATTGAAGCAAGATTCTCAAAGTTGGAATATTCTTTTTAATGAAGCAATCAAAGAGTTTGGTTTTATCAAAAATGAAGATGAGCCTTGTGTTTACAAGAAAATTAGTGGAGCATTATTGCATTCTTGGTACTGAGTGTAGATGACATACTTATCATAGGAAATAAAATTCCTACACTACAATCTATTAAAACTTGGTTACGAAGTTGTTTTCCTATGAACGACTTGGGTGAGGCTATAGGAGTCAAAATCTATAGAGATAGATCAAGACAACTCCTAGGTCTAAGCCAAAGTACATACATAGATAAAGTACTAAAAATGTTCAGCATGGAAGAATCTAAGAGACGATTCTTACCTATGAGACATGGTATTTCACTCTTGAAGGAAATATGTCTTTCAGCTCTACAAGAGAGAGAACGTATGAGTAAGATTCCATATGCTTCGGCTATTAGGTCTATCATGTCATGCAATGTACTCATCCAAATGTATCATATGCTTTAAGCATGACAAGCAGGTACCAAGTAAATCCCAGTGAAGGTCATTGGGTTGTATTTAAAAATATCCTTAGGTACTTAAGAAAGACTAAGGATACATTCATTATATATGGAGGTGAGGAAAAGCTGAGTGTAAAAGGTTACACTAATGCTAGCTTCCAAACTGACAAGGATGATTCATGATTGCAACAGAGTTTTGTGTTTTTCCTTAATGGTGGCGTTGTGAGGTGGAAAAGTTCAAAGGAAGATATAGTAGTTGATTCTACAACTGAGGTCGGGTACATTGTAGCCAGTGAGGTTACAAAAGAGGCTTTTTAGATCAAGAAGTTCATATCTAAACTAGGGGCTGTGCCTAGCATATCAGATGCTGTAGAACTTTTTTGTGACAACAATGGAGCTATTGCACAGGAAAAGGAACCCAGATCTCATCGGTAATCCAAAAACATACTTAGGCACTTCCATCTTATTCGAGAAATCATTGATTGAGGAGATGTGGAAATATGCAAAGTACCAACAGATGACAACATCGTTGATCCATTGACGAAGCCTCTGACATAGCAGAAGCATCATCATTACACTAAGTCACTTGGTATTAGATATATGATTGATTGGTCTTAGTGCTAGTAGGAGGTTGTTAGAGTATACTCAAAGACTAATCATGAGATGATTGTAATTACATACTTGTTTTTCCTTGTTATTAATCTAAGACATTGCCATTATTATTTTAGTTTCTTTTTCTGTGTGTATAAATAAACTGATTAATAATAAAGTCCTAAGAATAATATGATAATTCTTAAAAGGTCCTTAGTTAAGTATTATTGTTGGCATGGGCAATAATGATGCATTAAGACTAATGTGTAGTTGGTTGATAACAAAGTATTGTCATTGACATAGGGATGTTAAAATCAATACATGAGTATGTGTTAGAGAACAAAATACTAGACTGACCCGCCATGAGTATGTTTCTTGGATTATTATGTAATAGTTACAAACATTACAGATAGTGATAGCTATGTATATGATCCTTAGACTTGAGATCATCCTTATCCCAACATCGTGAGTTGTATGGTTTGATACAATTAAACATTTAACATGATAGGTTGTAATATAAAGACTAATGTTGGATATGCCACAATCCATGTAGTGGGATATGATTGATAAAGATAGAATTTATCCCTCCTACATAATGGGATAATATCTTGGGCCACTTGATGGAATGAGGCTAAAAATGCATGGCCATGCACAAATAAGTTGATATGAGATATCACACTTATTTGTTTATTGTATTCTATTCAAAATATCAAGAAATATGAGAAATGTGACTATACCATGACTTGTGTCCAATCTAGATATAAAGGATAAAAAGATATAATACATGAAAAATTTATCACAGAAAGGTTATGTCAAATCACGGCTTATTGTAACTTTGGTAGAAATGATGTATTGCTAGATGTCAATCATTTTTGTAACATTAGAAATGTTCTAGGATTACTACTAACATTGCAAGAACCTACAAGGACACACCCTATAGTAAAAAAGAATATACTTCATGCAAATACGTTGGGCATATACCGTCCTACATACATCTTTGATGAATTGTATCGCTTGAAGGATAGTATCGCTTGGTGCATTGTATCACCTGGCGGATTGTATCGCCTAGAGGACAGTATCACCTAGTGAATACGATGAACAAGTACTTTTTAGAGTTAATATTTATAGAAGTTGATATTTTTTTGGAAAAAATAATTATAAAGTTTTAATACCTTCTATGATTTTCTCCAAAAGTAAAAGGGAATTATTTCTTTTTATTATAGGTGATCAATAAAAGGAAAAAGGATCCCTGATGATATGGTGTGGAAGGAAGAAAATTCAAGAGGTCTAGTCGCCAAATTAGTTTTACTGTTCGTGCTTAACTGTGGACTACATAGTGGCCTAGATGATTTATTTACGGCTTTGAATCGACTCCCTAAAAGAAATCAGATCACTAAAGGTATATTTCCAATCCTGTTTCAACCTAATTCATTTCTCGTACTTGATCCTTGGTTGATGATTGTTGGAATATTTTTTTCTGTGCTGAGCTACAGGGCGTACCGGCGATCCAACACTTACACAATATGATCCAATATCTATATCCCTAGTAGAAATCGTATGTTTCCATAGCCCCAGCTATGGTCTTATACAAATTGATCCAATGTTTATTGTCCCGAAAGTCTTTTGATTCTAAGGAATCAATAAACCACTTCCAAGGTGTCGCCCCGAAGGACCAATCGATTACTGCCATCGTGGTGTTACTCCATAGAGTCGATAGACTGTCGTCACAATGTCTTTTTAGTGAGCTAGTCGATACTTTTCTACAATGCCGCCCAAACTCCCTTCAATACCCATTTCAATCCACTCGTTCCTCTAGTACGCCAATTATTCCTATTTTCAACTACCCCGTCAAGGTACATACCTCCGTTCTCCGTATAGAATATAATCAGGCATTTTATACAATTTATTGAACTCATTATTATACATATAGTATGTGTAACACCCCTTACCCATGTCCGAGGCCGGGACAGGATACGAGGCATTATCAGACTTAAACATACACAATCACATAAAATTGGGCCATAAAATTCCATTCAAATCAAAAACATTCATACGTATGTATAACGTCCCTTAAACGGGCTTACGAGGCACTAAACATGCATCGAAGATGATTTGGGACTAAACAGGAAACTTAGAAAATTTCATCATGAAGCAGGGTTACACACCCGTGTGCACAAATGCTAGGCTATGTTCCAAGCCATTTTGCCACCCTTACAACACATGCACACTCACATATCTCAATGGCATCCAAAATGGCATAAATGAACACTTAATAATCGTAAATATAGCTTATGCATGACATTCTCATAACAACTTACGCATATACAAGGCATCATACTTTATCAAGATTAATCATAACAACTTTCATACCGAGATTACCATTAATACATGTTCACATTTCACACTTATACTATAATCTATCCATATGCCAATTATGCCAAAATCAATCATCGAAAACTTAAGTCGTATGCAGACAGTCATCCATATCAAACAACATGATCACACCATAAAACATTGGCAAATACACATGAATAATCATATGATCAGCATAAGCCATCATTCATGGCTATATATAAATTAGACTATAACCATTATAGGCCAACATTAACATTGACATAATTACAAAGGTAGAGCCCCTATACATGCCATAGACTTAAGTATTTGAATACTTATACCCCAAATGATAGCTTGATAGTGTGATTGAATCTCCGGCGATCTCCAACCCGAGCTAACTATATAAACCTATAAGAGATGAAAAGGGAGGGGGTAAGCTATAAAGCTTAGTAAGTTCATATGAAAATAATAAGCAATTTATTAATATGCTTTTTCCAAATTCTTACAACATGTTCTCAAGGTATCACAATTATAATTGCATATTATTCCACTATTTGTTCAAATTCTAGTCAAGCTGTCTACTCGAGTTATAGTCATTAAATTATTTATTTTTGGAGATATGAAGCTCCAAATTAAGATCCGTTAAGTTTACCTGAAACTAGACTCACATATCTTTTTATCATAAAATTTACAAAATTTTTGATTTAGCTAATAAGTACATTTTATTCTTCAAAGTTACCCCTTTTTGCTATCTAATAGTTCCGACCCCTCTTCACTAAAAACTAATTATATCCTCATAGAGAATTATAATAATGTTATTGTTTATTTATTTAGAAAACAGACTCATCAAAGATTCTAAAAATATAAACTATAAACCATAATTATTTTTTTACAATTTTTAATGATTTTTCAAAATCAAAACAGGGGATTCCGAGATCATTTTGACCTTGTCTCACGAAAATTCAAATATCTCATAATATGAAATTCTTTTGTGTACACTGTTTCTTCTATGTAAAAATAGACTCAATATGTATAATTTCATATTTTATTCATCTCTAACTAGATTTACAAAATTTTTGGTGAATTTAAAAAGTTGGACTACAGCTACTGTCCAAAACAGTTTTAGTACAAAAATTGTGATAAATAAGCTCATCACACCTTTACCAACCATTTTCACCATCATGGTATAAATACATATTTATACAACATAATCATGGACCCATAATCACAAGGTCATCACAAAATCATTCTCATAAACATGACTTAGTTATTTACTTCATTACAAAGATGCATCATAACTCATGTACATACCTGTACTGATCCTTACCATTTCATACATACACGTAATGCCGTTGCATCTTCGATGTTTTGTACACTAAGTTACATACTCAATATCTCATACACCAAGTGCCATTCTTAATATTTTGCACACTAAGTGCCATATACATATATAGCCGAAGCTATCTCTAATCGCACATCAAGTGCCACATTTAGTTGAAGCTATTTCGAACCGCACACTAAGTGCCATTTTTTTTAGCCGATATGTCGTTAAAAATAAAAATAGTCACGTATATACAATTTATATAATATCAAAGCATTAAAAGCATAAATTTAACAATGCTTATTACATACAAACTTACCTCGATTGTTAAAACGATGGAACAAATCAATTAGTCTGGTACTTTGTTTTTTCCCCATTCTAGATCCAATTCTCGATTATCTCAATCTATATAATATCAAAATTTACTTATTTAATCAAAATTTCATTCAATTTAACACAATTTAAACATTTTGGCAAACTTACATTTTTGCCCCTATTATTTCACATTTTTGCAATTTAGTCCTTATCACTTAAAATCACACTTTCATGAAATTAAACACAAACCCAAGCTAGCAGAATTTTCCATATATTACTGTCAGCCCATATTTTCAATTTATTTCACATTTTAACCACTAAATTTCCACCTTATATAATTTGGTCCAAAATTGACATTTTTACTCAAAATCACTTTATAAAACTTGTTAATCTAACAACAATGATTTATTTTCCATCATAAACACTCAAAAACATCAAGCTATCATCAATGGAAACTCACAAATTCATCAAAAAATTTAGAAATTAGGGTATGGGCTAGCTAGAACACGAAGCAACGATCACAAAAACATAAAAATCATCAAAAACCGAGCTCAAAACACTTACAAATTGAGCCATGAAGATGCCGAACCGTAAAACACAACCATGGCTATTTATTTTCTCTATATTCAGTGGAAGATGAAGAAATATAACATGGTTTCAGCTTTTATTTTATTTATTATTAACTTTAATTACCTATTTACCTTTTTACCCTTTAAAAATATTACTAAATACACCAAATGCCACTCCACTAACCTCCACTATCTCATAAATAGGCTATTTACCACATAAGGACCTTCTCTAGTTAATTCCATAGCCATTTAATACTTTTAACTTATAGAATTCAACTTTTACGCTTTACGCAATTTAGTCCTTTTTACCGAATTAACCACTCAAACGGTAAAATTTCTTTACAAAATTTTCACACGAACATTATATCATATTGTAAACCTTATTAAAATAATAGAATAAATAATTTTTACTTCAAATTTGTGGTCCCCAAACCACTATTCCGATCTGACCCAAAAACAGGCTGTTACAGTACACCAGTTAACTAATCATTGGTTCCCAACCATATATCAGTCAGCAAACAACTTGCAAGATCTCACTCACTCATACAATTATTGTGCACACACCATATACACTTGCTTCAGGTTCATACACACCGTAAACTTAGGCAAAATTTAGTATAGACACAAACAAGGTTCATGCAAGTAACACAACATCATATATCACCCAAAGGCAAAGTACAGAAACTCATCTTGCTTCCTCTATCCTCGCTAGCTTAGCTTGTCGAAATGCTAGAACCTCATTCATCCTACTAGTTAAGCATGACAATTTTTTATTGGTTAAATCGAGGGTATTCAATGCTTAAAAATCCAGAACCCATAATTATATAGAAAATATTTGAGAATTCTTCTCTTCCCTCTAATCCATAAGTACAGGGAGGCTTATGGGCTTACCAGCTTATGAAATTCTCAGCTTCCTAGACTCGAATCTCACATTAATCAACTCATGCAAAGCTTTCATGAAATTTTTTTTCTTCTTCGAAGCAAACGAAGAAGACATTTCAAACAAGATGGAGATTACTAGTTAATTGAAGAGAAAATTTTTTCTCTTTATCTATATATATATTTAAATAGCTCGATTTTAGCTAAATCAGAATAGTGGTTTTAGAACCACAAATATGATGTTAAAAATTATTTTAATATTATTTTTGGTGTTTAAAGCATGTGATTATATATGTGTGAAAATTTCGTCAGCTAATTTTATCGTTTAATAGCTCAATTTGAGAAAAAGGACTAAATCGCGTAAAATGCAAAAGTAGCATCCTATAAAATGCAAAAGTGGCATCTTATATGTTAAATGTGCTTAATTGCCATGTATTAATAAATGAAAGGTCCTTAAGTTGTTATTAGACCATTGTTAGTGGGAATGGGCATAAATGGACATATATTTGATGATTAAATGGTTTATTAACCAAGGGTAAAATGGTAAACTATGTATTAATGTATAATAAATAAAATAAAAAACAATTTTAAGCTTATATTCTCATCTCTTTCACTGAATATAGAGAAAAGAAACAACCATTGAAGCATTTTAGGGTTCAACCCTTGTTATTCTTGATTAAGGTATGAAATTTGTTCGATTTTTGATGATTTCTATGTTTTTGTGATCGTTGCTTTGAGTACTAGCTAGCCCATGCCCTAATTTTTGAGTTTGTTTGTGATTTTGTAAAATGTCATTGATGAATTCTTGAGCTTTGTGATAGATGTTGATGAAAAATGAAAGATAAATGATAGATTATCATGTTTTGTAAAGTGATTTTTTGATAAAAATGCTTAAATAGGATTAAATTATGAAATTTGTAAAATGTGTGGTTAAATGTGTGAAATGTTGATAAATATGGGCTGCTAGGGACTCAAGTATAAATTGGCTAAGCATGGGTTAAATTGAATTGTGTGAATTTTGTGTATTTATAAAATAAGGGCTAAATTGTAAAAATGTGGAACTTTAGGGGTTAAAGTGTAAAAATTCTTAAATAAGTGTTTCTGGACTAAATTGGATGAATTGATGAATAAATGAGTTGATTTTGAATACGTTTAGATCAAGAAAGGAGGAATTCGGACCTAGATCGGGGAAAAATGAAAGTTATCGAATAATCGACTCAAATCATCGTTTTAGCATCCGACGTAAGTTCGTACGTGATAAACATTATTTAAATTATGGTTTTAATGCTTTGATATTGCATAAATTGTATATACAAGATTATGGTCATATTCGACGATAAATCAGCTATGTTTAACACTTAGTGTGCGATTTAAGATCGCTTCGGCTATATACGACACTTAGTGTGTGAAACATTGAATATGGCACTTAGTGTGTGAGACATTGAGTATAGCACTTAGTGTGTGAGACATTGAGAATGGCACTTAGTTTGTGAGACATATAGCACTTAGTGTGTGAGACATTGAGAATGGCACTTAGTTTGTGAGACATTGAGTATGGCACTTAGTGTGCGAGACATCGAGCTTGGCACTTATTGTGCAAGAAATTGGGTATGGCACTTAGTGCGCGAAATATCGAGTATTCAAAGGCATATTGTGTATGTATGAACTAGTTATGGATTAATACAGGTATGTATATGTATATTATGAGTTTTAAACCGAAGAAGTCATGAAGTTTACATATAGCATATGAACATGAAGGTGAAAGGTTTGTTAGTAATCAACAGTTACGTGTTATTATGCTTAAATTGTTGAATGATATATTTTTTATTAGATAAGTTTATATCATACGAACTTACTAAGCTTTATAGCTTACCTTGTTTGTTTCTTCTATGTTTTATAGTGGATTCAAAGCTAGCTCGAATTCGAGGATCGTCAGAGACTACGTCACACTATCCAACCAACTACTTGATAGTTTTGAATTGTATATATATATGGTATATGGCATGTATAGGCTAGTTATGGTACTTTGGTTGCGAATATAGCCCTAAGATTTGGCTTATAAATGCATATGTTTTGTTTTATATTTATAGCCATGAGTGATGGCTTATTTTGGTATGTTTTGGTATAAATGTGATTAAGGTTTCATAGTTGTTCAAATGGTTATATTTTGAGTTTGGTAAATGAGCTTGTTTAGGTATGTTCAAAAAAGCTGGAAAACTGGCTTTGCAAATGACCTACTTTTGTTCACACAGGCAGAGACACGGGTGTGTGTCTCTACCGTGTGCGATACACGGTCATGATATACGCCCGTGTGTCCCCTGGTGTTGAAATTGAAACGAAGTCAGTATGCTCCACACGGTCTCACACACGGGCGTGTAGCTGGCCGTGTGGTATAAGTCAGTATACCCCCTAAATGGCACATGGCCTAGCAGATGGGTGTGTGTGGCTATTTCATAGGGCACATGGGTTGGACACACAGGCGTGTGGTTGGCCGTGTGGCCCAAGTAAGTATGCCCTCCAGTTTTCACATAGCCTGAAACATGGGCGTGTCTTCGGCCGTGCGATGCAAGTCAGAATGTATACTTTGTTTCCACATGCCCTGTGACATGAGTGTGTCTGTTGGCCTGTTCACATGGGTGTGTGACCCTTGAATGCATGAGAATTTTCTAAGTTTCCCAAAGTTTGAAAATGTTATCAGTTTAGTCTTGAACCTCTTTTAAGCATGTTTTAAGGTCTCGTAGAGCCGTATAAGGGACAATGTGAGTGTGTATGATGGATTTTGATTATGAATGCATAAATGTATGTATTATGAATGTGAATGATATGTATTGTTCAGTAATTCCTCGTAACCTTATTCCGGATATAGATACGGGTTAGGGGTGTTATGTTTTATTGGTAGCTCTTTACCCAATTCTAGGACTAACGTAGCATGTGTGAGAGTCTAGCTATACTTGCCATATATAAACTATGATAGTGTGATGACTCCTGATATTTTAAAATGTGCTTTTATATAGAAAATGGATCCCAATCGAGCTATAGCTGACGAGGTTGAAAGTTTTGCGCCTCCTCCCGTGTTAGGGACAAGGCCGTTTGATTCTAGACCCGTTACGGGCAGTCAGGGAGGAGAAGCTAAAGAAGCCTTCTTTCAAATGATGAATGAGTTGTTCACTCAGTATATTCGTATGAACCCAGCTACTCAACAACCTCCACCCCCTCCTAATCCTCAACCCGTACCTGCAGCTCCTTAGGGAGTCGAGCTATTAAGATTGAATAAGCCTCCTATTGACAAGATCCGCAGAGACGAGGCTGAAGAGTTCAGAGCTAACGCTAATGATTACCCTAAGAGAGCCGAGTTTTGGCTTGAAAATACAATCAGAGTGTTTGATGAACTTTTTTGCACGCCAATTGAATGTTTAAAGTGTGTTATATCCCTTTTGAGAGATACTGCATATCAATGGTGGAATACGTTAGTCTCGGTAGTGCCGCGAGAGAGAGTTACTTGGGAATTCTTTCGAACTAAATTCTGAAAGAAATACATTAGTCAACGATTTCTAGATTAAAAGCATAAAGAGTTTTTAGAATTGAAACAAGGCCTCATGACTGTAACCGAGTACGAGAGGGAATTTGTATGGTTAAGTAAGTACACTGGTGTGTATGTATCTACTGAAGAAATTATGTGCAAGCGGTTTGTTAATGGACTGAATGAAGATATTAAACTTCTGGTTGGAATTTTAGATTTAAAAGAATTTTCTGTGCTAGTTGAACGGGCTTGCAAAGCCAAAGACTTTAGTCGAGAAAAGAAGAAAGTTGAATCAGAAGCTAGAGATACTAGAAAGAGATCAATGAGTAAACCTTATCAATCGTCGTTGAAGAAATCCAGAGATTATTTTAGCCGATCAGTAGCTTCAGTGGGATATACTAATAGAGATTGTGGAAAGTAATTCACCAGCCCTAAAGGTCAAACTACATCGATATCAAGTGTTGGCAATGTGAAAGATGTTAAACCCGAGTGTCAACATTGTGGAGGATGGCATTTTGCAGAGTGCTGGATGAAAGCTAATAATAGAGCTTGTTACAGTTGTGGTTCACAAGATCATTTTATTAGAGATTGTCTTGAACTAAATGAAAAAGATAAATCTGAGAATGTAAGATCGAGTAACACAGCTACTCGAGGGAGGCTACCAAGAAATATAGGAAATGTAAGTGGTAATCGTGGTACAATGAGAGATTATATAGCAAGATCTGAGGCTAGAACACCTGTTAAAGCCTACGCTATTTGCGCTCACGAAGGAGCATCATCTCCAGATGTTATCATCGGTACTTTCACTCTCTATGATACTAATGTGATTGCATTGATACATCCAGGATCAACTCATTCTTATATATGTATGAATTTAGTATCCAGTAAGACTTTGTCTGTAGAGTCTATTGAATTTGTGATTACAATATCGAACCCCTTAGGCAAGTGTGTCTTGGTTGATAAAGTGTGCAAAAATTGTCCGTTAATGATTCTGGATTTCTATTTTTTGGCTAATTTGATGTTTTTGCCATTTGATGAATTCGATATAATTTTGGGTATGGATTGGCTAACGCTACATGATGCTATAGTAAATTGTAAACGAAAGATGATTGATCTTAAATGTTAGAATAATGAGATTATCCGGATTGAGTCAAATGATTTGAATGGTTTACCAGTAGTGATTTCTTCGATGTTAGCTTAGAAATATGTGAGAAAGGGTTGCAAAGCTTATTTTGCTTATGTTTTTGATATGAAAGTGACTGAAAAGAATATTGAATTAGTGCCAGTTGTGTATGAGTATCGGGATATGTTTCCTAAAGAGTTATCGGGTTTACCACCGAACCGAGAGGTTGAGTTTGGTATTGAGTTAGTGCCAGGAACCACGCCAATATTGATAGCTCCATATAGAATGGCTCTGAATGAGTTAAAAGAATTGAAAGCTTAGTTGCAAGAGTTAAAAGATAGAGGTTTTGCTAGACCGAGTTTCTCGCCCTAGGGGTGCTCCTGTATTGTTTGTGTAAAAGAAAGATGGCACGATGAGATTGTGTATAGACTAGCGTCAGCTTAACAAACTGAAGATCAAGAATAAGTATCCTATGCCCAGAATAGATGATTTGTTTGATCAATTAAAATGGGCTACAGTGTTTTCAAAGATAGATTTGAGATCGGGCTATTACCAGTTGCGAGTTAAAGATTTTGATGTGCCAAAGACCGCATTTAGAACGAGATATTTGCTTATGAATTCTTAGTTATGCCTTTTGGACTAAGAAATGCACATGCTGTCGTTATGGACTTAATGAACCAGATTTTTAGACCGTACCTAGATTAATTTGTAGTTGTGTTCATTGATAACATCTTAATTTACTCACGTGATGAATCCGAGCATGCCAAGCATTTGAGGTTTGTACTACAGACTCTGCGAGATAAGTAGTTGTATGAAAAATTCAGCAAATGTGAATTCTAGTTGCGTGAGGTTAGTTTTATGGGGCATATTGTTTCAGCTACGGGTATCTGAGTTGACTCAAGTAAGATATCTACGATTATAGATTGGAAGCCTCTAGGAAATGTTTCTGAGGTCCGTAGTTTTATTGGGACTCATCGGCTGAAAGGCTTTTTGATGATTGCGACTCCGATAACGAAATTGCTTCAAAAAGATGTTAAGTTCGAGTGGTCAGATAAATGCCAGAAAAGTTTCGAGCAGTTAAAAGCTTTATTGACTGAAGCTCCAGTGTTAGTTCAGCCTGAATCGGGTAAAGAGTTCGTAGTGTTCAGTGATGCATTGTTGAATGGTCTGGGTTGTGTTTTGATGCAAGAAGGCAAAGTTATAGCTTATGCATTGAGATACCTGAAGCCGTATGAAAAGAATTACCCGACGCACAATTTAGAGTAAGCAGCCATTGTGTTTGTGTTGAAGATTTGGCGCCATTATCTGTTCGGTGAGAAATGCCATGTTTATTTAGATCACAAGAGTTTGAAATATCTGATGACTCAGAAAGATTTAAATTTGTGACAGTGGAGATGGATAGAATTGCTAAAAGACTACGAACTAGTGATTGACTATCATCCGGGAAAAGCAAATGTTGTTGCTGATGCATTAAGCCAGAAATCTTTGTTTACTCTTTGTGCAATGAATACTCAGTTGGCTCTATCTGACGATGGCTCGGTTGTAGCTGAGTTGAAAGGAAGACCATTGTTTATACAACAAATTTTTGAGGCTCAGAAATTCGATAATGAAATGCTAGCGAAACAAACTCAATGTGATTTGAACCCTGATTCAGAGTTTCAAGTTGATTTTAACGATTGTTTAAGATTCAAAGGCCGAATATGTGTTCCCAGAAATTCAAAGTTGATTCAAATAATTTTGAATGAAGCACATAGTAGTCATTTATCTGGTAATCCGGGAAGCATTAAAATGTATAAGATTTGAAACAGCTTTATTGGTGGCACGGCATGAAACGTGATATTTCAAAATTTGTGTCGAAATGTCTGATTTGTCAGCAAGTCAAAGCTGCGCATCAAGTACCCTCAGGTTTATTACATCCTATCATGATTCTCGAGTGGAAATAGGATAAAGTGACTATGGATTTTGTTTCAGGTTTGCCCCTATCTCCGAGTAAGAAAGATACAATCTGGGTTGTTGTTGACAGGTTGACAAAATCGGTTCATTTCATTCCGATATGAACAGACTATTCGCTTGACAAGCTTGCTGAGTTGTACATTTTAGAGATTGTTCGATTACACGGGGTACCTATTTCTATTGTTTTGGATAGAGATCTGACGTTCATATCACGGTTTTGGAAGAAACTGCAAGATGCAATGGGTACAAAGTTAGATTTCAGTACCGTATTTCACCCGAAGACGGATGGTCAATCTGAACGAGTTATACAGATACTCGAGGATATGTTGTGTTGTTGCATTCTTGAGTTTGAAGGTAGTTGGGAGAAATATCTACTGCTGATTGAATTCACTTTTAATAATAGCTTTTAATCAAGTATAAAGATGGCACCATATAAAGTTCTATATGGTTGTAAATGTCAAACACCGTTGTACTGGACTGAGCTTAGTGAGATTAAGATTCATGGAATTGATCTGATTAGAGAAATTGAAGAAAAAATGAAAGTAATACGAGATAGTTTGAAAGCAGCCTCAGATTGACAGAAATCTTATGCAGATTTGAAATGGAAAGATATTGAGTTACAAATCGAGAATAAAGTTTTTCTAAAAGTGTCGCTGTAACACCCCTACTTGTATCTGTCGCCGGAATAGGGTTGCGAGGCATTACAGAATACTAAACATTATTCACATACATTTAAGCATTCATAATCAAAATCCAATCAAATCATTTACATTGTCCCTTTTAAGGATCTACAAGACCTTAAAACATGCTCAGAAGTGGTTCAGACTAAACCAATAACATTTGCAAACTTTGGGAATCTTTGAAAATTTTCAAACATTTAAGGGTCACACGCCTGTGTGAACAGGCCGTGTGCCTGACATAGCTACCAGACACACTCGTGTCACAAGACGTGTGAAAATAGGGCATACATACTGACTTGCACCACATGGCCGAAGACACGCCTGTGTACCATTGCCGTGGGAAAACTGGAGGGGTTACTGACTTGGGTCACAGGGCCAACCACACATCCATGTGCTAGCCTGTGTGTCACACGCGGCTAGTAGACATGCCCGTGTGTCTAGACCATGTCAAACCTATAGGGTATACTAATTTTAACTTGAAGGTACCCCGGGGAACACACGGTTGTGTAACTTAACCGTGTGTCGCACACGGCTGAGACACACACCCGTGTCTCTGCCCGTTTGGACAAAAATAGGCCATTTGTAAAGCCAATTTGCCACCCTTTTCTCATGCACACAAAGTAACCAAATTGGTACCATTTCAACACCTATATAAGCAGCCAAAACATGCCAAGTTATACACATATCATGCCATCTATCCTCAACCATTCCAACTACTCAATTCCATATTCAAAATATACCAAATCATCATGCCAAAGTTATCAAAACTTACATAGGTTCCAAATGCATTAATGCACCAACTAATAACTAACCAAATGAACAACCATTTGGCTATATGAACAATTATGGCAAACATAACAAAACAAGCCAACATATAAGGCATTACATACATCTCATATATCACTTATCAAACACATAATTCAAGCCAACTTATAACCACATACACCAACATTTACAAGCCAAATCTCATGGCTAATATCATAACTCAAAATATACCCAAATGATACTAGCCTATACATGCCATATTCCATTTATACAAAGTTTCAAAAGTACCAACAAAATGATCGATAGTGTGATGACGCCTCACGATGATCCCCGAGTCCAAGTTAACTTCGATTCTCTATAAAACATAAACAAATAACACACAATAAGCTTCATAGCTTAGTAAGTTCGTAGTAAATATACTCAATAGTTCATAATATACAGATCATCGATTCGTTCTAATTAATATCTAAATCATGGTGACTAATAAACTTTCCTCATACTTACTAAAGTGTTTTATGAACAAGTTCATAAATTCTTCTATTTGGATTTCATGTTTTATATGTACATACCTGTACAAATTCATATCGAACTCATACCTTTACGTGATACTATCGAATACTCGATAGCTCACACACTAAGTGCCAAAGCATAGCTAAAGCAATTATAATCTTGCACACTAAGTGCCTTTCATAGCCGAAGCTATCTCAGCCTTGCACACTAAGTGCCATATATAGCTGAAGCTATTCCGATTCGCACACTAAGTGCTTTATAAAGCTGAAGCTATCTCGATACACACACTAAGTGCGAAACATAATCAATTCATCTTCGTACACAACCATCTCATATATATAATTTATGCAATATTAAAGCATTAAAAACATAATTGTAACAATGTTTATCACGTACGAACTTACCTCGAACGTAAAATTGACGAAACTAGTCGATTAGTCGAGTACTTTGTTCTTGCCTCGATCTAAGTCTAGGTTCCTCTTTTCTTGATCTATATTATAACAAATTCAACTCATTTAATCACAGAATCTTTCAATTTAGTCCTCAACACACATTTGAGCATTTTTACACATTAGCCCCTAGACTTTCACATTTAATCAATTTAATCCTTATTTCATAAATACACCAAATTCACAAAATTCAATAAGACTCATACTTAGCCAAATTCTCTATAGGTCCCTAGAAACCCATATTTTTCATTTATTTCACATTTCAATCCTTCAATTTACACTTTTCAAATTTTAATCCCTATTTTGTATTTTTACCAAAAATCACTTAATAAAACATATTAATCTATCAAAAATTATTCATTTTCCATCATCAACACTCAAAAACATCAAGCTACCATCAATGGCAACTCACAAATTCAAAAATTGAGGCATGGGCTAGCTAGTACTCAAAGCAACGATCACAAAAACTAGAAATCATCAAAAACCGAACTCGAAACATACCTCAACTAAGCCACACAAATGCTGAACCCTAAATGAGCTTCAATATTTTATTTTCTTTTGATTTTCGGTGGAAGATGATGATAATGAAGCCGAATTTTGTTTTTCTTTTATTAATAATAACATTAGTAAACAAATTACCAGTTTAATCTTAATTAAAACCATCAAATTCCATAATATTAAGCCTATTTATGTCCATTCTCACTATCAATGGCATAATAACATCATAAGGACCTTTAGTTTAATAAACCATAGCAAATAGACACATTTAACATATAGAATGCCACTTTTGCATTTTACGCGATTTAGTCTTTTTCTAAAATTGAGCTATTAAACTATAAAATTAGCTCACGAAATTTTCACACATACATATTCACATGCTGTAAACACATAAAATAATATTAAAATAATTTTACAATCTCGAATTTGTGGCTCTGAAACCACTATTCTAGTTTAAGCTAAAATCGGGCTGTTACAACTCTCCCCCTTAGGGATTTTCGTCCCCAAAAATCTTACCAGTGAATAGGTTTGGATATTTCTTTCTCATAGCATCCTCGGTTCCCACATAGCTTCTTCTACCCTGTGTTGATTCCATAATACTTTCACTAATGAAATTTTCTTATTTCTTAGCTCTTTGATCTCACGAACTAGAATTCGAATCAGTTCTTCGCTGTATGATAAGTCTGACTGAATCTCAACTTCGATCGGGGAAATAACATGCGAAGGATCAGATCGGTATCGTCGAAGCATCAATACATGAAATACATTATGAATCTTTTCTAACTCAGATGACAATGCTAGTCGATAAGCAACTGGTCCAATTTGCTCGGTAATTTCATACGGCCCGATGAATCTCGGACTCAATTTAACTTTATGACCGAATCAAAGTATTTTCTTCCACGAAGATACTTTCAAAAACACTTTATCTCTGATCTGAAACTCAATATCCTTCCATCTCAAGAGTGCGTATGATTTCTGACGATATGACGTTGCTTTCAGACTATCATGAATTACTTTCACTTTTTCTTCAGTCTCTCTAATCAGATCAACCCCATAGATCTTATTCTTGCTAACCTCAGTCCAGTACAACGGTGTTCTACATTTACGATCGTATAAAGCTTCATATGGTTCCATTTTAATATTCGATTGAAAACTATTATTTTACAAAAATTCAATCAACGGCAAATACTTTTCCTACGTACCTTCAAACTCAAGAATGCAACATCTCAACATATCCTTGAGTATCTGTATAACTTGCTCGGACTAACCATCCATTTACGGGTGAAATGCGATACTAAAATGTAGTTTTGTTCCCAATGCATCTTGCAATTTCTTCCAAAATGTAACACCCCGAACCCGAGACCGTCACCGGAGTCGAACACGAGGTGTTGACAGACTTTTAAAAATTTTCCAGACACTGCCAATCTGCATAATAGTCGCTTTAAAAATCATATCTTGAGTTTCACAACTCGAAAATCAGTTTCGTGATTTTTCCCTAAAACTAGGCTCACATACCCATCTACAAAATTTTTTCTAGAATTTTTGGTCGGGCCAATTAGTACAGTTTATTAGTCGAAGTCTCCCATGTTACAGGGATCGACTACCCTGACCTTTGCGCATTACGACTTGGATATATCCTTATACAGGGCTCCAATACTGATGCTGTTTCTTTCTATAGAAAATAGACTCAGAGAGGAATCTACACATATATGGTATGACTCCTAATTATCTCTGGTTAATTTATGGTGAATTTTCAAAGTCGAAACAGGAGATCCAGAAACCGTTCTGGCCCTGTTTCACGAGAACTTTAATATCTCTTAGTATACTGCTCATATGATTGTTTCGTTACTTTCATATGAAAATAGATTCATCAAGGTTCGATTACATAATTTATTCACTATTTAATTCCATTCCTACTAATTTTTGTGATTTTTCAAATCTACGCCACTGCTGCTGTCAGCATCTGTTTTCAAGGTAAACTTTACCTATTTTGTGGTTACCATGGACCAACTAGGGTTTTGCCATACATAGGTCCACATGTGATCATATTTAGCCATTCCAATGGCTGATCATTAGCCCAACACTTCCATTCCAAACCATAGTCACATTGTGAAACCATACATACATACATAAACACAAATGGTCTAATGCCATACTCCACTTCTACGAGCCATTTTCGCATGGCTTTACACACATACATCACAAAAAGTACTTAAACAACAGGGGGTAGTCCTATACATGCCATATCCAGAGTTCAACTAAAAGAGTACCAAAAGAGCTTTGATAGTGTAGATGACTTCGACTTCGCTGATCCCGAATCCGATAGCTAACGAACAAAATCTATAAAACAGAGAGCCAAAGCAACCGGGTAAGCATTTTAAGCTTAGTAAGTCTCAAGTAATGAAATCGGCTTTGACTACAGTATTACATTCACATAGCTAACTAAGTCACTTTATTAACACACATTCTCATTATCATACTTACTTCACACTTCATCAACATAGATACACAAGGTATCAACCTTTCTAAAAGCCGAAAGTTCGTTAGCCGATCGCACGAATACTATTTAAAACGAATCGACTTTTCCAAAGCACATGCAAACAAACCTTATCATTCGGGTTGGTCGAGCATATTTATTGAATTAGTTACAGCACAAAACACTCACATTCAAACCCAAGTTTCTTCGGTATTTAACCGGATATAGCCGCAAACACATTTGCCTTCGGGTCTTAACCCGGACATATCAACTTGCATAATTGCCTTCGGGTCTTAGCCCGGATATATCAACTTGCATAATTGCCTTCGGGTCATAGCCCGGATATATCAACTCGCGTAATTGCCTTCGGGTCTTAGCCCGGATATATCATCTCGCATAATTGCCTTCGGGTCATAGCCCGGATATATCAACTCGCATAATTGCCTTCGGGTCTTAGCCCGGATATATCAACTCGCATAATTGCCTTCGGGTCTTAGCCCGGATATATTCCAATGCTCATGCACACATATATCAATAATCATAACACATCCATATCATTTCTTCGTTACTAAGGCTCAAACACCAAACATTTATTAAACCTTTCAAATTTCGGCTCAGTAGCCACACACAAAGAGCATGATTTCAATTGGCTTTATAACATAGTCTCTAAGCACATTCGACTATCCGTCATAGTATGACTATTCATTTCAATATAATTCAAGTAGGGTCATTACTCGAAGACTTACCTCAAATGTCGTCGAACGACTTCAACGGCTATTCAATTACTTTTTCCTTCCCTTTATCGGATCTAGTTCCCCTTTGCTCTTGAGCTTAAGTTCAACAAAATTTAAAATAGTCATTAATCGACTATTCAAGTATTACTTTCAGAATAATATATATATTGATCCGACTTTCACACACATAGATTATAGTAAGCTTTATAATAATCAATAAATAATTCATTGGCAAACTTTCATTAATGTTTACAACAAAATCACATATTCACTACGAGCTGTTTTCCTGAGCAGTAGTTACTAAATTATTTATAACTAGAGCTACTAAACTCCAATTCACTTGCCGTTAATTTTCCCTGAATATAGACTCGTATATCTTCCATCCATAAAATTTTCAGAATTTTAGGCTTGGCCAATCAATACCAGATTTTTCTTAAAGTTTCCCCTGTTTCACTGTTTGACTATTCTGACCACTCTTCACTATGAATCCAATTTCTCATTTTACAGAATTAAAAATGTGTTGTATTTGATCTCATTTGAAACTAGACTCATTAAGGAGTCTAAGCATATAAATTTTATCTTATAATCATTTTTGTACAATTTATAATGATTTTCTAAAAACAGAACAGGGAATCCAGCAGTCATTTTGACTCAGCCCCACAATACTTCAAATATCTCTAGATCGGTAACTCTTTTGTTTTTATAGTTTCTTTTGTAAGAAATAGACTCTTCAAGCTTTAATGACATAATTCACTCAGCTTCTAATTCAACTCCTACAAATTATGGCGATTTTCCAAAATCACCTTACTGCTGCTGTCCCCAAACAGATTATTACCAAATCAAATACTAACATTAGCATTTCACCTTAATAGCTAGCTTACCAAGCCTTAATTTAACATATAATTCACACATATCACATTCAGCTATATATACATTTATCATATTTATCATTAACAAAATATGCTCATGTCAAATTTACTCCCAATTACATCTCAAAATTCAGCAAGCTTAGAACACATTTAATAATTAAATTCGGTAGTTTAATCACTTTGCTAACTACTTATACATATAATTCAATTCAACATTATAAACCATTATCACTCATTTAGCCGATTATAGAGAATTAAACATAATATCTCTAGGATATACTCTACATGGCCGAATATACTACATTAATTTTCAACATTACCTATGTAATTACCTATAGGTTCTTATACCTTAAATTCACACATTTAGCCTTTTAATGCCTTTTGATCATTCCTTTGGTCTTATCAAGAACCATTTAACATGCAAGGAAAATAATCATAGAGGAAGAAATTTACATTCTAAATAGACTCAATCTTTGACCGAATGTACAAGGCGCCTCTAAGCCACTCATCCAAAAATCTTTACCCCATTCTAGTCATTCCCCCATTGTTCCATACAACATGAAATAACCCCTAATTCCAACACTTAATCATTCGGCATTTTGCTCAAATCACCATAAGAAATCTCAACTTTCTTGACATTACCAAGAGTGCATCCACAATTTAACTTAGCATATTATAAAGCCAAATCAACAAATTCAAAGCTTACCTCCTAATAGCTAAAGATGAATGCCGAATTGCTCTAGGTAGGTTTTCCCTTCTTTTTCATCCTTGTTTCGGCTTGAGGGAGGTATGAGAAGAAGATGAACACCATCCTCCTTCTTCTCTTTTATTTAATTCCTTTTATTACAATTATTAAATCATTTGTTAATACAAAATTATTTTAATTTTGAATTAGTGGAGCATATTCTTTCCTTGGCCGGCCACTATGTTTATCATGGGTAAATTGACATGCAAAACCACTCTTTTCAATGCATGTACTATTAGACCATTGTAAGATTAACCTCTCACTTTCCAACAAAGTTTCATATAAGTCCATATTAATAAATTCACATAAAGATGATCAAATTAATGCATGAAACTTTCACACATGCATTTACTCACATCATAAACACAGAATATAACTTTTAATTATTTATAAGACTCGGTTTCGTGGTCCCGAAACCACTTTTCGACTAGGGTCAACTTTGGGCTGTCACAACTCTCCCCCACTTAAGAAATTTTCGTCCCCGAAAATCTTACCGGTAAATAGGTTTGGGTATCGTTCTTTCATCGAGCTCTCGGTCTCCCAAGTAGCTTCCTCGATCCCGTGTTTGAGCCATAACACCTTTACTAGCGGAACTCTTTTGTTTCGCAACTCCTTCACTTCACGAGCTAGGATACGCATCGGTTCTTCTTCATAGCTCATGTCGACTTGAATTTCAACCTCTGATGGGCTAATTATATGCGATGGATCAGATCGATAGCGTCGAAGCATCGAAACATGAAAGACGTCATGAATCTTTTCAAGCTCCGGGGGCAAAATCAATCTATACGCAACCGGACCCACTCGTTCGGAGATTTCGTACGGCCCAATGAATCTTGGGCTCAACTTGCCCTTACGGCCGAACCTGAGTATCTTTTTCCAAGGTGAAACCTTAAGGAACACTTTGTCTCCCACCTGATACTCGATGTCTTTTCGTTTCAAATCTGCGTACGACTTCTGACGATCCGTGGCTACCTTCAGACTTTCACGGATTACCTTTACTTTCTGTTCAGCATCTTTAATCAAATCAACTCCGAAAATTTTACTTTCACCGAGCTCGGTCCAAAACAATGGTGTACGGCATTTACGACCGTACAAAGCCTCGTAAGGTGCCATCTTAATACTTGATTGAAAACTATTGTTGTAAGCGAATTCAATCAAAGGTAAATACCGTTCCCATGAACTACTGAACTCGAGGATGCAACATCTCAACATATCCTCAAGTATCTGAATTATCCGCTCGGATTGACCATCGGTTTGGGGGTGAAAAGCAGTGCTAAAATGCAGCTTGGTACCCAGAGCTTCTTGCAATTTCTTCCAAAATCGTGAGGTGAATCTCGGATCTCTATCCGACACGATAGAAACAGGTACCCCGTGTAATCTCACAATTTGATAAACGTACAATTCAGCTAGTTTATCCAATGAAAAATCCGTACGTACGGGGATGAAATGAGCCGACTTAGTCAGTCTATCAACAACAACCCATATCGCATCCTTCTTACTTGCTGACAAGGGCAGTCCGGACACAAAGTCCATTGTGACTCGATCCCATTTCCACTCGGGTATCATGATTGGCTGGAGTAATCCTGAAGGCACTTGATGTTCCGCTTTCACTTGTTGACATATTAAACATCTCGAAACAAAGTCGGAGATGTCCCGTTTCATACCATGCCACCAAAATTGACGTTTCAAATCGTTGTACATTTTCGTACTCCCCGGGTGAATTGACATTCGGCTACAATGGGCTTCGTTCAGAATCATCGAAATGAGTTCCAAATTCCTTGGAACACACAAACGATTTCTGAACCTCAAACAATCATCATCATCAATTTGAAACTCCGATTCCTCGTTCGGAAAACACTTAGCCCGTTTTGCAACCAATTCATCATCGACTTTCTGAGCTTCACGAATTTGGTGAGTCAATAATGGTTTAGCTTTTAATTCAGCTACTAACACATTGTCTGGTAGAACAGACAAATGCACGTTCATCGCTCGTAAAGCAAACAATGACTTCCGGCTTAAGGCGTCCGCAACCACGTTAGCCTTTCCCGGGTGGTAATCAATGACAAGCTCGTAATCTTTCAACAACTCAAGCCAACGTCTTTGTCGCAGATTCAAGTCTCGTTGAGTCATCAAATATTTGAGACTTTTGTGATCCGAAAATACATGGCACTTCTCACCAAACAGATAATGTCGCCATATTTTTAAAGCAAACACGATGGCAGCTAGTTCGAGATCATGGGTCGGATAGTTCCTCTCGTGTGGCTTCAATTGTCTCGACGCATAGGCCACGACTCGACCTTCTTGCATCAATACGCAACCCAACCCAAGTAGGGATGCGTCACTATAAATGACAAACTCTTTACCTGATTCGGGTTGCACTAAAATTGGAGCTTCAGTCAAGTGAGTTTTCAGTTGATCAAAACTTTTCTGACACTTCTCCGTCCATTCGAACTTAACGTCCTTTTGAAGTAGCTTCGTCATTGGTGTGGCTATCATCGAGAAACCTTTCACAAATCATCGGTAATAACCGGCGAGCCCCAAAAAGCTCCGAACTTCAGTAATATTTCTCGGAGGTTTCCAGTCAAGTATGGCTGAAATTTTGTTCGGGTCAACTCGAATACCCGACGCGGATACCACATGACCCAAGAAGCTAACCTCTCTTAACCAGAACTCACACTTACTGAACTTAGCATATAACTGCTTATCCCGCAAAATTTGCAGCACTAGCCTCAGATGCTCAGCATGTTCGGTCTCATCTCTTGAATAGACCAAAATGTCATCAATGAACACAACTACGAACCGATCCAAATACGGTCTGAAGATCCGATTCATCAAATCCATAAATACTGCAGGGGCATTAGTGAGCCCAAACGGCATCACTAAGAATTCGTAGTGACCATATCTCGTTCTGAAGGCAGTTTTAGGAATATCTGAATCTCGAATTCGCAACTGATAATAGCCCGATCTCAAATCTATTTTTGAGAACACTGAGGCTCCCTTCAGTTGGTCGAACAAATCATCAATGCGCGGCAACGGATATTTATTCTTTATCGTCACTTTATTCAGCTGACGATAGTCAATGCACAACCTCATGGTTCCGTCCTTCTTTTTCACGAACAATACTGGTGCACCCCAAGGTGAGAAACTTGGTCGAGCGAAGCCTCTATCCGTCAGTTCTTGCAACTGAGCTTTCAACTCCTTTAACTCGGTTGGTGCCATACGATACGGAGCTATCAAAATCGGCGTAGTCCCAGGTACAAGCTCAATACCAAACTCTACCTCCCGAACAGGTGGTAAACCCGGTAATTCTTCCGGAAAAACATCCGGGTATTCACAAACCACCGGCACAGATTCAGGTTTCCTTTCAAATTCTTGGTCATCCAGTACATACGCAAGGTATGCTTCGCACCCTTTTCTTACATATTTCTGGGCCAACATTGAGGATATTACAGCTGGCAACCCATCCAAGTCCGTAGACTCAACTCGGATTACTTCGTTATTTGCGCACCTCAAATCAATAGTCTTGCTTTTGCAATTCACAACCGCATCATGCACGGTCAACCAATCCAACCCAAGGATAACATCAAATTCATCAAACGGCAAAAGCATCAAGTCCGCCGGAAAACAGGAACCTCGAATTGCTAGGGGACATTTCTTACACACTTTGTCGACAAGCACGTAACGACCCAAGGGATTTGACACCCGAATTACAAACTCAGTAGACTCAATAGGTAAAGTCTTACTGGATGCTAAGGTTTCACATATGTAAGAATGAGTAGAACCGGGGTCAATCAAAGCAATTACATTAGTATCAAAGAGAGTAAAAGTACCGGTAATAACATCAGGCGAAGAAGCATCCTCGCGGGCACGTATAGCATATGCTCTAGCAGGTGCACGAGCCTCGGATCTGGTCGTAGCATCTCTAGATCCTCTCTGACCACCACTAGCATTGCCCATATTTCTAGATGGTCTACCTCGAGCAGTGGTAGCACCCGGTTTCCCACTCTGATTTACATTCTGTTCAGACAGCCTCGGGCAATCTTTAATGAAGTTGTCCACTGATCCGCACTTGTAACAGGAGCGGTCATGGAATCTACAACTCCCCAAATGCCATTTACCGCAATGTCGACATTCCGTTCGGCCTCGACGTTCATTCCCAACACTGGCGACCGAAGTGCCTCGTGTACCCACAGGGGGTCGATCACGATCTCGTCTAAAAAGGCCCGAAGTGCCTCTAGACCGGCCCACATCATCTCGAAATTTCTTCGATGCCTGTTGAAGAGACTTTCCCGAGGATCTTTTACGAAACTCCCCAGTTCCCACATCAACTTTTTGTTTTTCCTTTCTAAGCTCTTCGGCTTTACAAGCTCGCTCGACAAGTACTACGAACTCTCGTATTTCAAGAATGCCAACGAACATTTTTATATCTTCATTCAGCCCATCTTCGAAGCGTTTACACATGACAGCCTCGGACGAAACACATTCCCGAGCGTATCTACTAAGTCTAACAAATTTTCGCTCGTAATCAGTAACTGACATAGAACCTTGCTTAAGCTCAAGAAATTCCTTTCGTTTTTGATCAACAAATCTCTGACTGATATACTTTTTCCGAAACTCAGTTTGGAAAAACTCCCATGTTACTTGCTCCCGGGGCACAACAGAAGTCAGAGTACTCCACCAATAGTAGGCAGAATCACGTAGCAAGGAGATAGCACACTTTAGGCATTCATCGGGTGTACAAGATAGCTCATCGAGTACCCGGATAGTGTTGTCCAACCAAAATTCAGCTTGCTCGGCATCGTCGCTATCCGTAGCTTTAAATTCAGTAGCCCCATGTTTTCGGATTCGGTCAACTGGGGGCTTATTTGACCTTATTTGGTCAGTTACCGGAGGTATTGTAGGTGCGGGGGTGGTGTTTGTCGGGAATGGAGGTTGTGGAACAGCCGTATTAGTTCGAATGTATTGGTTGAACCAATCATTCATCACGCTATAGAAAGCTTGTCTAGCTTCATCATTCGGGTTACTAGCATTAGGTTGAGAGTCCACCGGCGCTGTCCCTTGTGCGGGAGCAGGCGCTACACTCTCAAGATCATCAGCTACCGCTCGGTCGGGATTGGGATCCATTACTATAAATAAACACATTTGCAAATGTCAGAAATCACCACACTATCAATTAATCACATAAAATGGCATGTATAGCTAGACCCCAACACATTACGGTAGTCCTAGAATCGACTAAACCGTAGCTCTGATACCAATCAATTGTAACACCCCGAACCCGAGACCGTCACCGGAGTCGAACACGAGGTGTTGACAGACTTTTAAAAATTTTCCAGACGCTGCCAATCTGCATAATAGTCGCTTTAAAAATCATATCTTGAGTTTCACAACTCGAAAATCAGTTTCGTGATTTTTCCCTAAAACTAGACTCACATACCCATCTACAAAATTTTTTTCTAGAATTTTTGGTCGGGCCAATTAGTATAGTTTATTAGTCGAAGTCTCCCATGTTACAGGGATCGACTACCCTGACCTTTGCGCATTACGACTTGGATATCTCCTTATACAGGGCTCCAATACTGATGCTGTTTGTTTCTATAGAAAATAGACTCAGAGAGGAATCTACACATATATGTTATGACTCCTAATTATCTCTGGTTAATTTATGGTGAATTTTCAAATTCGAAACAGGAGATCCAGAAACCGTTCTGGCCCTGTTTCACGAGAACTTTAATATCTCTTAGTATACTGTTCATATGATTGTTTCGTTACTTTCATATGAAAATAGATTCATCAAGGTTCGATTACATAATTTATTCACTATTTAATTCCATTCCTACAAATTTTTGTGATTTTTCAAATCTACCCCACTGCTGCTGTCAGCATTTGTTTTCAAGGTAAACTTTACCTATTTTGTGGTTACCATGGACCAACTAGGGTTTTGCCATACATAGGTCCACATGTGATCATATTTAGCCATTCCAATGGCTGATCATTAGCCCAACACTTCCATTCCAAACCATAGTCACATTGTGAAACCATACATACATACATAATGTAACACCTCAAACCCGAGACCGTCACCGGAGTCTAGAATCGACTAAACCGTAGCTCTGATACCACTAAATTGTAACACTATAAATAAACACATTTGCAAATGTCAGAAATCACCACACTATCAATTAATCACATAAAATGGCATGTATAGCTAGACCCCAACACATTACGGTAGTCCTAGAATCGACTAAACCGTAGCTCTGATACCACTAAATTGTAACACCTCAAACCCGAGACCGTCACCGGAGTCGAATACGAGGTGTTGACAGACTTTTAAAAATTTTTCCAGACACTGCCCAGTCTGAGTACTAGTCGCTTCAAAAATCATATCTTGAGTTTCACAACTCGAAAGTCAGTTTTGTGATTTTTCCCTGAAACTAGACTCATGTCCCCACCTATATATTTTTTTCTAGAATTTTTGGTCGGGCCCATTAGTACAGTTTATTAGTCAAAGTCTCTCATGTTACAGGGGTCGACTACACTGACCTTTTCCCATTACGACTGGGATATCTCTCTGCACAGGGCTTCAATACTAATGCCGTTTGTTTCTATGGAAACTAGACTCAGAGAGGAATCCATACATATATGGTATGACCCCTAATTATCTCTGGTCAATTTATAGTGAATTTCCAAAGGCGGAACAGTGAATCCAGAAACTGTTCTGGCCCTGTTCCACAAGAACCCGAATATCTCTTTCTGTACTGTTGCTATAATTGTTTCGTTACTTCCATATGAAAGTAGATTCATCAAAGTACGATTACATAATTTATTCACTATTTAATTCCACTCCTACGAATTTATGTGATTTTTCAATTCTACACCACTGTTGCTGTCAAAATCTGTTTTCAAGATAAACTTTACCTATTTTGTGGTTACCATGGACCAACTAGGGTTTTGCCATACATAGGTCCACATGTGATCATATTTAGCCATTCCAATGGCTGATCATTAGCCCAACACTTCCATTTCAATCCATAGTCACATCGTGAAACCATATATATACATACATAAACACAAATGGTCTAATGCCATACTCCACATCTACAAGCCATTTTCGCATGGCTTTACACACATACATCACAAAAGAACTTAAACAACAGGGGGTAGTCCTATACATGCCATATCCAGAGTTCAACTAAAAGAGTACCAAAAGAGCTTGATAGTGTAGATGACTTCGACTTCGCTGATCCCGAATCCGATAGCTAACGAACAAAATCTATAAAACAGAGAGCCAAAGCAACCGGGTAAGCATTTTAAGCTTAGTAAGTCTCAAGTAATGAAATCGGCTTTGACTACAGTATTACATTCACATAGCTAACTAAATCACTTTATTAACACACATTCTCATAATCATACTTACTTCACACTTCATCAACATAGATACACAAGGTATCAACCTTTCTAAAAGCCGAAAATTCGTTAGCCGATCGCACAAACACTATTTAAAACGAACCGACTTTTCCAATGCACACGCAAACATACCTTATCATTCGGGTTGGTCAAGCATAATTATTAAATTAGTTACAGCACAAAACGCTCACATTCAAACCCAAGTTTCTTCGGTATTTAACCGAATACAGCCACAAACACATTTGCCTTCGGGTCATAACCCGGATATATCAACTCGCATAATTGCCTTCGGGTCTTAGCCCGGATATATCAACTCGCATAATTGCCTTCGGGTCTTAGCCCGGATATATCATCTCGCATAATTGCCTTCGGGTCACAGCCCGGATATATCAACTCGCATAGTTGCCTTCGGGTCTTAGCCCGGATACATCAACTCGCATAATTGCCTTCGGGTCTTAGCCCGGATATATCAACTCGCATAATTGCCTTCGGGTCTTAGCCCGGATATATCATCTCGCATAATTGCCTTCGGGTCTTAGCCCGGATATAATCCAATGTTCATACACACATATATCAATAATCATAACACATCCATATCATTTCTTCGTTACTAAGGCTCGAACACGAAACATTTATTAAACTTTTCAAATTTCGGCTCAGTAGCCACACACAAGGAGCATGATTTCAATTGGCTTTATAAGATAGTCTCTAAGCACATTCGACTATCCGTCATAGTATGACTATTCATTTCAATATAATTCAAGTAGGGTCATTACTCGAAGACTTACCTCAAATGTCGTCGAACGACTTCAACGGCTATTCAATTACTTTTTCCTTCCCTTTATCGGATCTAGTTCCCCCTTGCTCTTGAGCTTAAGTTCAACAAAATTTAAAATAGTCATTAATCGACTATTCAAGTATTACTTTCAGAATAATATTATATATATTGATCCGACTTTCACACACATAGATTATAGCAAGCTTTATATTAATCAATAAATAATTCATCGGCAAACTTTCATTAATGTTTACAACAAAATCACATATTCACTACGAGCTGTTTTCCTGAGCAGTAGTTACTAAATTACTTATAACTGGAGCTACTAAACTCCAAATCACTTGCCGTTAATTTTCCCTGAATATAGACTCGTATATCTTCCATCCATAAAATTTTCAGAATTTTAGGCTTGGCCAATCAATACCAGATATTTCTTAAAGTTTCCCCTATTTCACTGGTTGACTATTCTGACCACTCTTCACTACGAATCCAATTTCTCACTTTACAGAATTCCAAATGTGTTGTATTTGATCTCATTTGAAACTAGACTCATTAAGGAGTCTAAGCATATAAATTTTATCTTATAATCATTTTTGTACAATTTATAATGATTTTCTAAAAACAGAACAGGGAATCCAGCAGTCATTTTGACTCAGCCCCACAATACTTCAAATATCTCAAGATCGGTAACTCTTTTGTTTTTATAGTTTCCTTTGTAAGAAAATAGACTCTTCAAGCTTTAATGACATAATTCACTCAGCTTCTAATTCAACTCCTACAATTTATGGCGATTTTCCAAAATCACCTTACTGCTGCTGTCCCCAAACAGATTATTACCAAATCAAATACTAACATTAGCATTTCACCTTAATAGCTAGCTTACCAAGCCTTGATTTAACATATAATTCACACATATCACATTCAGCTATATATATATATTCTAAATCCCTCTCTTAACACATAATCTACTAACTTGAAAATTATTTTCTAACAAATTTTAACTTACACTAAAGCCGAGTGTTACTCAAGCTTTAAGCTCATGTTCTTTCATTATTAAGCAAGTGTTATAACACAAGGATTCATGGCCGAAACCTATGCATAACATTATTCAAGATTTAAACTCTTAAATGTCATTAGCAAATAAAGCCATACACACACAACTTATAAGTAAATTCCATCCTTGCAAAGCCTATAGTTCACTCGGCCACTCAACCCACAACCTATCGAAACTTCAATTCAAACTCATTAGCCGAACATACATATACTTATAATAAGCACATATGACATCTTCTTCAAGACACATTCGGCTATGGCATAATTTCCTTATAAAACCCAATTAATCAATCCACCTTAACCGAAACTTAACTCATACAAAACCTATCTTCAAACCATAAAATAGGTAGAAGTTAAACTAATCATCCAAATGGTGCATAAGTTTTCCAAGAATGACATTGAACTTACCTTACTTTAGGTATCCACCTTAGCCGAATTTTCTTCCCCAAAGGCTTTTCTTCCTCTTCTTTCTCTAGTTACGGCAATGGAGGAGAAAACATAGGCTAACTTTGGTTTTTCCTCCCACTAACTTGTATTTTATTAACCTTATTCATTATTTCATTTTGTAACATAAACTATTAGCATAAAATAGTTATAATATTATTTACTACATAACATGGCCGGCCACCATACTTAACTTGGGTAAATTGACATGCAAAACCACTCCTTTCAATGCATGTACTATTAGACCATTGTAAATTAGCCTCTCACTTTCCAACAAAGTTTCATATAAGTCCATATAAAAAAAGATTCACATAAAGATGATCAAATTAATGCATGAAACTTTCACACATGCAATTACTCACATCATAAACACAGAATATAATTTTTAATTATTTATAAGACTCGGTTTCGTGGTCCCGAAACCACTTTTCGACTAGGGTCAACTTTGGGCCGTCACACATAAACACAAATGGTCTAATGCCATACTCCACTTCTACGAGCCATTTTCGCATGGCTTTACACACATACATCACAAAAAGTACTTAAACAACAGGGGGTAGTCCTATACATGCCATATCCAGAGTTCAACTAAAAGAGTACCAAAAGAGCTTTGATAGTGTAGATGACTTCGACTTCGCTGATCCCGAATCCGATAGCTAACGAACAAAATCTATAAAACAGAGAGCCAAAGCAACCGGGTAAGCATTTTAAGCTTAGTAAGTCTCAAGTAATGAAATCGGCTTTGACTACAGTATTACATTCACATAGCTAACTAAGTCACTTTATTAACACACATTCTCATAATCATACTTACTTCACACTTCATCAACATATATACACAAGGTATCAACCTTTCTAAAAGCCGAAAGTTTGTTAGCCGATCGCACGAATACTATTTAAAACGAATCGACTTTTCCAAAGCACATGCAAACATACCTTATCGTTCGGGTTGGTCGAGCATATTTATTGAATTAGTTACAGCACAAAACACTCACATTCAAACCCAAGTTTCTTCGGTATTTAACCGGATATAGCCGCAAACACATTTGCCTTCGGGTCTTAACCCGGACATATCAACTTGCATAATTGCCTTCGGGTCTTAGCCCGGATATATCAACTTGCATAATTGCCTTCGGGTCATAGCCCGGATATATCAACTCGCGTAATTGCCTTCGGGTCTTAGCCCGGATATATCATCTCGCATAATTGCCTTCGGGTCATAGCCCGGATATATCAACTCGCATAATTGCCTTCGGGTCTTAGCCCGGATATATCAACTCGCATAATTGCCTTCGGGTCTTAGCCCGGATATATTCCAATGCTCATGCACACATATATCAATAATCATAACACATCCATATCATTTCTTCGTTACTAAGGCTCAAACACCAAACATTTATTAAACCTTTCAAATTTCGGCTCAGTAGCCACACACAAAGAGCATGATTTCAATTGGCTTTATAACATAGTCTCTAAGCACATTCGACTATCCGTCATAGTATGACTATTCATTTCAATATAATTCAAGTAGGGTCATTACTCGAAGACTTACCTCAAATGTCGTCGAACGACTTCAACGGCTATTCAATTACTTTTTCCTTCCCTTTATCGGATCTAGTTCCCCTTTGCTCTTGAGCTTAAGTTCAACAAAATTTAAAATAGTCATTAATCGACTATTCAAGTATTACTTTCAGAATAATATATATATTGATCCGAATTTCACACACATAGATTATAGTAAGCTTTATAATAATCAATAAATAATTCATTGGCAAACTTTCATTAATGTTTACAACAAAATCACATATTCACTACGAGCTGTTTTCCTGAGCAGTAGTTACTAAATTATTTATAACTGGAGCTACTAAACTCCAATTCACTTGCCGTTAATTTTCCCTGAATATAGACTCGTATATCTTCCATCCATAAAATTTTCAGAATTTTAGGCTTGGCCAATCAATACCAGATTTTTCTTAAAGTTTCCCCTGTTTCACTGTTTGACTATTCTGACCACTCTTCACTATGAATCCAATTTCTCATTTTACAGAATTAAAAATGTGTTGTATTTGATCTCATTTGAAACTAGACTCATTAAGGAGTCTAAGCATATAAATTTTATCTTATAATCATTTTTGTACAATTTATAATGATTTTCTAAAAACAGAACAGGGAATCCAGCAGTCATTTTGACTCAGCCCCACAATACTTCAAATATCTCTAGATCGGTAACTCTTTTGTTTTTATAGTTTCTTTTGTAAGAAAATAGACTCTTCAAGCTTTAATGACATAATTCACTCAGCTTCTAATTCAACTCCTACAAATTATGGCGATTTTCCAAAATCACCTTACTGCTGCTGTCCCCAAACAGATTATTACCAAATCAAATACTAACATTAGCATTTCACCTTAATAGCTAGCTTACCAAGCCTTAATTTAACATATAATTCACACATATCACATTCAGCTATATATACATTTATCATATTTATCATTAACAAAATATGCTCATGTCAAATTTACTCCCAATCACATCTCAAAATTCAGCAAGCTTAGAACACATTTAATAATTAAATTCGGTAGTTTAATCACTTTGCTAACTACTTATACATATAATTCAATTCAACATTATAAACCATTATCACTCATTTAGCCGATTATAGAGAATTAAACATAATATCTCTAGGATATACTCTACATGGCCGAATATACTACATTAATTTTCAACATTACCTATGTAATTACCTATAGGTTCTTATACCTTAAATTCACACATTTAGCCTTTTAATGCCTTTTGATCATTCCTTTGGTCTTATCAAGAACCATTTAACATGCAAGGAAAATAATCATAGAGGAAGAAATTTACATTCTAAATAGACTCAATCTTTGACCGAATGTACAAGGCGCCTCTAAGCCACTCATCCAAAAATCTTTACCCCATTCTAGTCATTCCCCCATTGTTCCATACAACATGAAATAACCCCTAATTCCAACACTTAATCATTCGGCATTTTGCTCAAATCACCATAAGAAATCTCAACTTTCTTGACATTACCAAGAGTGCATCCACAATTTAACTTAGCATATTATAAAGCCAAATCAACAAATTCAAAGCTTACCTCCTAATAGCTAAAGATGAATGCCGAATTGCTCTAGGTAGGTTTTCCCTTCTTTTTCATCCTTGTTTCGGCTTGAGGGAGGTATGAGAAGAAGATGAACACCATCCTCCTTCTTCTCTTTTATTTAATTCCTTTTATTACAATTATTAAATCATTTGTTAATACAAAATTATTTTAATTTTGAATTAGTGGAGCATATTCTTTCCTTGGCCGGCCACTATGTTTATCATGGGTAAATTGACATGCAAAACCACTCTTTTCAATGCATGTACTATTAGACCATTGTAAGATTAACCTCTCACTTTCCAACAAAGTTTCATATAAGTCCATATTAATAAATTCACATAAAGATGATCAAATTAATGCATGAAACTTTCACACATGCATTTACTCACATCATAAACACAGAATATAACTTTTATTTATTTATAAGACTCGGTTTCGTGGTCCCGAAACCACTTTTCGACTAGGGTCAACTTTGGGCTGTCACACAAAATCTCGATGTGAACCTCGGATCTCTATCCGAAATAGTAGAAATAGGTACTCCGTGCAATCTCACAAGTTCGAAGATATACAAATTAGCAAAATTTTCAAGCGAATAGTCTATTCGTACAGGAATAAAATGAGTCAATTTTGTCAACCGATCAACAACAACCCAGATTGCATCTTTCTTACTCAGAGATAGGGGCAAGCACATAGTTGGTTGCAATAAACCAGACAATAATTGATGTTCAGATTTGACTTGCTGACAAATCAAACATTTCGAAACAAATTTCGAAATATCATGCTTCATGCCATGCCACCGATAAAGTTGTTTCAAATCACTATACATTTTCGTGCTTCCCGGATGAACAGATAAACGACTACTATGTGCTTCATTCAAAATCATCTGAATTAACACTGAATTACTTGGAACACATATTGGGCCACTGAATCTTAAACTGTCATTAGAATCAAGTTGAAACTCTGAGTCCGGGTTCAAATCACATTGAGCTCATTTTGCTAATATTTCATTATCAACTTTCTGAGCTTCGTAAATCTACTGTATAAAAAACGGTCTTGCTTTCAATTCAGCTGCAATTGAACTATCATCAGATAGAGCCAACTAAGTATTCATTGCACATAGAGCAAACAAAGATTTTTGGCTTAATGCATCAACAACAACATTTGCTTTTCCTGGATGATAATCAATCACTAGCTCGTAATCTTTTAGCAATTCTAGCCATCTCCGCTATCTCAAATTCAAATCTTTCTGTGCCATCAGGTATTTCAAACTCTTGTGATCTAAATAAAAATGGCATTTCTCATCGAACAAATAATGGTGCCAGATCTTCAACGCAAACACAATGGCTACTAACTTTAAATCATTCGTCGGGTAATTCTTTTCATGAGGTTTCAACTGTCTCGAGGCATAAGCTATGACTTTGCCTTCCTGCATCAAATCACAACCCAAACCATTCAACGATGCATCACTATAGATCACAAATTCTTTACCCGATTCTGGCTGTACTAACACTGGAGCTTTAGTCAAAAGAACTTCTAGCTGATCAAAACTTTTTTGACATTTCTCGGACCATTCAAATTTTACATCTTTCTAAAGCAATCTTGTCAACGGAGTTACAATCATCAAAAAGCCTTTCATGAACCGTTTGTAATAGCTAGCTAGTCCCAGAAAACTGCGGGCTTCAGATACATTTCTCGGAGGCTTCCAATCCATTATTGTAGAAATCTTATTCGGATCGACTCTAATACCCGATGCTAACCCAATATGTCCCAGGAAACCAACCTCACGCAACCAGAATTAACATTTACTGAACTTTCATATAACTACTTATCACGCAGAGTCTGCAATATAATTCTCAAATGCTCAGCATGTTCAGTTTTATTTCGTGAATATATCAATATATCATCAATGAACACAACAAAAAATAGATCTAGGTACGATCTGAAAATACGGTTCATCAAGTCCATAAAAGCAGCAGGTGCATTCGTTAGTCCAAAAGGCATAACTAAAAATTCGTAGTGACCATATCTCATTCTGAATTTAGTTTTCAGTACTTCAGAATCTTTAACTCTTAACTGATAATAACCCGATCTCAAATCTATCTTTGAAAACACTGTAGTCCCTTTTAATTGATTAAACAAATCATAATCCCCAGTAGAGGATATTTGTTCTTGATTGTCACTTTATTCAGCTGTCTATAGTTAATCAAATTCTCATCGTGCCATCTTTCTTTTTCACAAATAACATAGGAGTACCCCAAGGCGAGAAACTCGGTCTTGCAAAACATCTATCTGTTAGTTCTTACAACTGAGCTTTCATTTCTTTTAACTCTATTGGTGCCATTCGATATGGAGCTATCAATATCGGCGTAATTCTTGGCACAAAGTCAATGCCAAACTCAACCTTTCAGATCAATGGTAAACCTAGTATCTCTTCAAGAAATACATCCGGATATTCACACCCAATTGGCACTGATTCAATCTTCTTTTCAGTCACTTTTGGATCAAGCACATAAGCAAAATAAGGTTCGTGACCCTTTCTCACATATTTCTCAGCTAATATCGATGAAATCATTGCTAGAAAACCATTCAAATCATTTGACTCAATTTGGATAATCTCATTATTCTAACATCTCAGATCAATCATCTTTCGTTTACAATTTACAATAGCATCATGCAGTGTTAGCCAATCCATACCCAGAATCATATCAAATTCATCAAATGGTAACAACATCAAATCAGCCGAAAAGTAGAAATCTTGAATCATCAACGGACAGTTCTTACATACTTTATCAATCAACATACACTTTCCTAAGGGGTTCGATACTCTAATTACAAATCCAGTAGACTCTACAAGAAAATTTTTACTAGATACTAAATTCACACATATATACGAATGAGTAGATCTATCAATGCAATAACTTTAGTATCATAGAGAGTAAAAGTACCAGTAATAACATTTAGAGATGACGATTACTTGCGAGCGCAAATAACGTAGGCTCGTACAGGTGCTCTAGCATTAGATCTCACAGTAGAATCTCTCGTTGTACCACGGTTACCGCTTGCATTTCCCATATTTCTTGGTGGGCTGCCTCGAGTAGCTGTATTGTTTGATTTTGCAATCTAAGATTTATCTTTTTCAATTAACTCAAGACAATCTCTAATAAAATGATCTTGTGAACCACAACTGTAAGAAGTTCTATTATTATTTTTCACCCAACAATCTCCAAAATGTCGTCTTCCACATTGTTGACATTCAGGTTTAACATCTTTTACATTGCCAACACTCGATAACAATTTAGCTTGAGATTTAGGGTTGGTGTATTACTTTCCGTGATCTCTATTCTAATATCTCACTGAAGCTGTCGATCGGTTAAAGTAGTCTCTAGATTTCTTCAACAAGGAATGATAAGATTTAATCATCAATCTTTTCCTCAAATCTCTTGCCTCTGAATCAGCCTTTCTTTTTTCTTGGCTAAAATCTTCATCTTTGCACGCCCATTCAACTAGCACAACGAATTCTTTCAAATCTAATATTTTGATCAGAAGTTCAATATCATCATTCAGCCCATCAATAAACTGTTTACACATTATTTCTTTTGTTGAAACATATTCCTGAGCATACTTGCTCAACTGTACAATTCCTCTCTCGTACTCGGTTACAGTAATGCGACCTTGTTTCAATTCTAAAAACTCTTTATGCTTTTGGTCTAAAATTTTTTGACTTATGTACTTTTTTCGGAACTCGATCTGAAAGAATTTCATGGTAACTCGTTCTTTAAGAACCACAGATTTTAATGTTTTCCACCAATGATATGAATTATCTCTAAGTAATGACACCACACGTTTGATACATTCTTCTAGAGTACAAGACAATTCTTCGAATAACCGAATTGTATTTTTGAGCCAAAACTCAGCTCTCTCAGCATCAACATCATCATCAACTGTAGCCTGGAACACTTCAGCCCCTTGTTTTCGAATCTTATCAACAAGTGGCTTGCTCAATCGAATCGGATCTATCACTTGTGGCACAACTGAGACTTGTTGAGGAACATGTGGGGGTGGAGGTTTTTGAGTAGCCAGATTCATTTGAACGAACTCTGTGAACCACTCACTCATTATTTTGAAGAAGGCTTGCTTAGTATCTCCCCCTTGGCTACTAGTTACGAGTCTAGAATTACACTGCACTGCCCCTTGAGTGGGAGCGGGTGCGTTACTTTCAACGTCGTCAGCTATGGCACGATCGGGATCCATTTGCTATATAAGAACACATTTTAACTGTCAAAAATCATAACACTGTCGCAGTTTATATTTATGGCACGTATAGCTAGACTGTCACTATAACAACCCGGTTTTAGTTAAATCAGAACAGTGGTTTTGGGACCACAAATTCGAGATCGTAAAATTATTTTAATATTATTTTTAGTGTTTACAGCATGTGAATATATATGTGTGAAAATTTCACGAGCTAATTTATTCGTTTAATAGCTCAATTTGAGAAAATTGACTTAATCATGTAAAATACAAAAGTTGTATTCTATATGTTAAAAGTGCCAAATTGTTATGGCTTATTAAATGGAAAATCCTTATGTTTTAATTAGACCATGATTAGTGAGAGTTGACATAAATGGCCTTATATTTGATGATTAAATAGTTTAATGACCAAGGGTAAAGGTAAATTGGTTAATAAGTTAATATTAATTAAAAAAACACAAAATGGTGGCAATTATTCATCCTTCTTCCATCGAAAATCAAAATAAAATAAAGCTTGTAGAACATTTTAGGGTTCGGCCATTTGTGTTCTTGATTGAGGTATGTTTTGAGCTCTATTTTTGATGATTTTTATGTTTTTCAGATTGTTGCTTTGAGTTCTAGTTAGCCCGTGCTTCAATTTTTGAAAGTGTTGATGATTTTCAAAGTTTCCATTAATGAATGCTTGAGCTTTATGATGTTTGATGATGAAAAATGAAAGTTTGGTGCTTGATATACATGTTTTGTAAAGTGATTTTTGACAAAAATGTTAATTAGGGATTAATTTGAGAAAAATATAAATTGAGGGATTAAATTGTGAAATAAATGAAAGTTTTGGTTTGCTAGAGATCCCTAGGAAATTTGACTAGGCTTTGGTAAAATTAAATTTTGTGTAAATTGTGTTTTTGTGAAATAGGGACTAAATTGAATAAATGTGTAACTTTAGGGATTAAAATGTAAAAATGCCAAAATATGTGTTTGTGGATTAAATTGAATGAATTGGTGATTAAATGGGTTAATTTTGAATACATATAGATCAAGAAAGAAAGAATTCGGATTTAGATCGAGGAAAGTCGAAGGTTATCGAGTAATTAATTCAATTCGTCAGTTCTGAGTACTAGGTAAGTTCATATGTGTTAAATGAAGTTACAATTATTTTTTTAATGCTTTAATAATGCATAAATTGTATATACATGATTACAATTGCGTACAATGACAAATCGACTATGTTTAGCACTTAGTGTGCGTTACAAAATAGCTTCGGCTATAAATAGCACTTAGTGTGTGAATTGGAATAGCTTTGGCTATATGAGGCACTAAGTTTGTAATACCAAGATAGCTTTGGTTTAATGCAATGGCACTAAGTGTGCGGTAGTGTTATAGCTTTGACTAATCATTTATGCACTAAGTGTGTGTAACACCCCTATCCAGAGTAGGTAAAGGGGCATTATCGGACTTGAAACTCATATCAGAACAGTAAAATTTTATTATTATTATTATTATTATTATTTTTGAAATAAGGAGCATTCCTTTAAATAAATACTAAAGACAGTCAGGGATACAATTTAAACTTCTATAAGTACACATTCAGAAGATGCCATTTTTGCATGGCTTATATACATTAACCAAAATATTCTTCGGCCACTGGTCTATTCTTTACATGCCATAAAATAATTCAAAACATAACAGTAACAAGCAGTGGATAATGATAGTGTGACTAATTTGCTGACGATCCCCGAGTCTGTAGCTTCCAAATGAGATCTATAAAACAGAGGAAACAAAATAAACGGAGTAAGCATTACAATGCTTAGTAAGTTTTAAGCAGTGTCAACAGATAACAATCAAATTATAACATAGTTGTTCGTTTTTTTATTTCACTCTTCCTTCGGGCATACCATCCCTCTACCGAATATGCACATCTCATCATATACAATAGACAGATAAACTTTCACATGAAAGTGAGCTCATGTGACATAGATATATTGTATAATTTCACATAACCTCTCACACCGATCCGATGTCACATAGTCATAGGAATAGTCTCATAGATTGCTCACGTATGCATCACATAACTATCTTATGATTTAGTTCAAATCAAGCTCACATATAAACTTGGAGTACATACCTGTTTATCCTTTCGCATTGAATAAATTTATAAGTAATTCTTATTACGAAGTCTTATAGCTTTAAACTCTACTCGGATTATCGGCGGGACCTTTAGCTCAGATGAAATCTCCACACGAAGTCAGCGGGTCTTAAACCGGACATAGTCACCACATATAGTCATTGGGCCTTAAATCCCGGATTTACATCACAGAGTTTCATGCATATTTATTCACATGTTACAGCATTCACATCGACTATCATATTTGTAATTTATTTACCTCATCAAATATCAAATAAAACACACCTTCCGCCGTTTGTCATTTGGCCACAATATATATATACACATCTCATACATATCTCACATTAGCCATTTGGCTTTACCACATATCCATCTCATACACGTTTCGTATTAGCCATTCGGCTTTACCTCATATCTATCTCATACACATTTCGCATTAGCCATTCGGCCTTACCACATATATACATGTTCACATTCATCACATTGGCCATTCGACCTTATCTCATATATGCATGTTCACATTCATCACATTGGCCATTCGGCCTTATCACGCATATATATACAGGTTCACATTCATCACATTGGCCATTCGGCCTTATCACACATACGCATGTTCACATTCATCACATTGGCCATTCGGCCTTATCACACATACGCATGTTCACATTCATCACATAAAATCCTAAATCAAAATATAAATTTTCATGTATTCACATCACAATTATCCAAATACACTTCACATACCACATATACTTTCACGTATGCACTTTGTCTTGGCTGAATCTACATCTATCATTTTCCAATGAATAATTCAATTTCATGCCATACTATCATTTCATATTCGAATACTTATAAACTTACAATTTCACAAATTTTAATATCAAAGATCCATCTATCACTCATATATCATTTTACAATATCACAATTTAGAATTCACGTATGGGTTTAATCAATAGCTTATGAGCAACTAAAACAAGTTTTATCAAGGTTTACAACATAATCTCAAATTCAGCACAAGCTATTATTCCTGAGCAATAGTCACTAAATTATTTATAACTGGAGCTACAAAACTCCAAATCAATTGCAGTTAATTTTCCCTGAATATAGACTCATAAATCTTCCATCCATAAAATTTTCAGAATCTTTTGTTTGGCCAATCAATACCAGATTTTTCTTAAAGTTTCCCCTGTTTCACTGTTTGACTAATCTGAACACTCTTCACTACGAATCAAATTTCACATTTTACAGATTTCAAAATGTGTTTTATTTGATTTAATTTGAAACTAGACTCATTAAGGAGTCTAAGCATATAAATTTTATCTTATAACCATTTTTGTACAAATTTTAATGATTTTCTAAAAACAGAACAGGGGATTTCGGAGTCATTCTGACACCGTCTCACACAACTTTAAATATATCTTTATAGGAAATTTCTTTGCTCACACGGTCTCTTTTATAAGAAACTAGACTAATTAATCTTTGATTACATATTTTATTCAGCCTATAATTCCACACCAACAATTTATGGTGATTTTCTAAAATCACGTTACTGCTGCTGTCCTAAGCAAATTATTACAATTTGCTCTTAAATTTCCAAGTCCAAACACTTATGAACTTACCATTTGAGTTAAAAACATATCATGGCCCCATCATATCTTATTAAATCAACTCATTATGTCCTATTATGATTGAATTTACTCAATGTTTAATCACTTAAAACTTACCTCGGAAGCGGTCGACGACTAGATATCCACGGCTATTCGTTTATTTTCTCTTTTCCCCTATCCGACTTTGATCCTCTTTGCTCTTGAGCTTAATTTAAACAAATGAATTTGTTTAATCATTTCGAACATTAAAAGCTCTTTTAAAGCACTTAACCCTTATACTCAATAATGAAACCAAACCATATAGCTAATTATTTTATCACATCACCTTAAGCACACATATTAACTATCATACACCCATTTCACATGCCAAGTTACAATAAAAAAATGTATACACACCAATAATTTAATTACTCATTTCAACCTTATAGGGTAACTTCAATGCATTATGTATATACCATTTGCCATACACGTACCACATTTTTAACAAGCCAAAATTACTCCTACATATTATCCATTATAATTATTTCATAGATATAAAACATAGCTGAAAAATCTTTAGCCTAAATGCGTATAATAACACCCAAATCATCAACTATTTTAACGAACATGACACAAAAGATTAACTAAAACTCCATTCAATTTTAAGGTATTAACCCTACTAAACTCATACCATGACCATACTTAATTGAATTCAAGTAGAGGATTAATTACAACCATGTACACCAATATATAATTATAACATGTTTTAATATCTTATATATCCCATTCCATCTCATGATCAATTGTAGCAATTTACACATAGGTTACATTATTGTCAAAACAAGACCGATTATGAATATCAATTAAATATTTCACATAACACATAACTCAATAACCAAAGTTTATATAACCCTAAATGTTTAAATATGAATATCCCTCAATTCTCTTATAACTTAACCTTTTTCTCCTTTTAGCCAAATATCCATTAACATTTAGTTCATCAAACCAATATTTAATCCTATTTCCCTTAACACAATTGTATTCGGCAATGACCACAATCATTTAACAACTAAAATAATAAACCACAACATTTAAATTCATCTTATTCTTCTCCCATTTGACCGAATGAACATTTATCAAATGAAAATTCAACTAAACAACAACATTTTTCTTTCTAAAATGTATATACACTCATACGAAAACTTTCAATTTATACTTTTCAACCATGAATTCTACTCATTCAAACATCATTTAAGCTACTTAACAAATAATTAACATCTTTCAAAAAACTTATCAAAATGACACCAATTTAGCACTTGCCGAATGGACATTTGTCTATTGATGCATGAAATTAAACCATGGGTTAAATAAGCTATGCACTTATCAGTCTAATCTCATAGTCAATTAAAAAGAAAATCACAATGCATACTTTAAACTAGGGTAGCCATGGCCGAATACCTTGGTTTTTCCTCTTCAATATTCCCTTTCCCAAATTCGGCAATCAAGAAGAAAGATGGGCATGTATTTCTTTTTTCTTTTTTTTGTTATCTTTTATGGTTTTACTAATTAATTTACTTTAAAAATAAAGCCATCACTTATTATAATACTAAAACAAAACATATATTATACATCAACCATCATTCATGGCCGGCCACAAAAAAAAATTGGTGCATTTGACATGCAACTCCTCATATCCTCATTTCATGCATTATTTGGTACTTTAAAATTTACCTATCACACTTTCAATTTTTATCACATGAGTCCTATCTTAAAAGTTTCACATATAAATAACCAAGTCAAAGCATGAAACTTTCCCACATGATTTACACATATAATAAACACAGAATTTAACGGTTAATTATTTTTTTATGACTCGGTTTTGTGGTCCCAAAACCACTTTCCAACTAGGGTCACATTAGGGGTGTCACAGTGTGCGGGTTTTTTGAGCATTGAAAGATTTCTGAATGATTTAACGTGTTGAACAAAGAGTTGAGAATGAAATAAATAAATACAGGAAAGTTCAGGTATGAACGATGCCTATATGGTAGTTAATACTATGTGTATGAATCTTGATGAATTTGTATATGCATGTTAAATAGTGGTGATTAGAATTGAATGATGATATAATAGCTACTAAGTGTTTGTTAATTGATGTTTTGTATTATATGAATTGTTGAGTAAATTTGGTACGAACTTACTAAGCTATGAAGATTACTGTGTGATATTTGTCTTTTTTATAGAGTATCGAAGCTAGCTCAAACATCGGGGATCATCGGGAATCATCATCACACTATCGAATCAACTCGTTGGTACTTTTGAAGCTTTGCATATATGGTATATGGCATGTATAGGCTAGTGTCATTTTGGTATGTCTTGAGTTATGATGTTAGCCATGTGATTTTGTCTTGTTATTGATGTAAATATAGCTATGTTTTAACCATTTTAAGTTGGCTTAAGTTATGTGCTTGATAAGTGGTTTATGTGATGCTTATAATGCCTTATATGTTGGCTTGTTTTGGTATATTTGTATATGGAACTTAGTTTTTGAATTGGTTGATGATAGATAGCTTGTTATGTGTTTGGAATTGCATGTTTTGGTTGCTTATATATGGGTTGAAATGATACCAATTTGGTTGCTATGTATGCATGAGAAAAATGGTGGCAAATTGGCTTTTCAAATGGCCTATTTTACCCACACGGGCAGAGACATGGGCGTGTGTCTCGGCCGTGTATGACACACGGCTATGTTACACGGTTGTCTGTCCCCTGGGGTAGCCCTACAAATTTAATTCAGTCTCGAGCACGGCTTAGACACATGGGCGTGTCTGATAACCGTGTGAGGCACACAGCCTTGGTATATGGGCGTGTATGGCCAATTTGAAGGTACAAGGGCTGGACACACAAGCATGTGGTTGGCCATGTGACCCAATTCAGTAACCCCTCCAGTTGTCCCACGGCCAAGGCACATGGGTGTGTCTCCGGCTGTGTGGTGCAAACCAGCATGTATGCTCTGTTTTCACATGGCCGAGGACACGGGTTTGTCCGGTAGCCATGTGAGGCACACGGCCTGCTTAGACGAGCTAGACACACGTGTGTGTCATTGGCCGTGTGACCCAAGGCAGTAACCCTTGCGGTTTTCCCACGGCTAAGGTACACGGGCATGTCTCTGGCCGTGTGGTGCAAGTCAGTGTGTATGTTCAGTTTTTACATGGCCTAGGACACGGGCGTGTTCGGTACATGGCCTGGTTACACGGGCGTGTGACCTATGAATGTAAAATTTTTCTAAGTGTTCAAAATTTTTTATATGTGATCGGTTTAGTCCCGAACCATTCTTAAGCATGTTTTAAGGTGTCGTAGAACCTTATAAGAGACATTGTGAATGGATTTTGATTATGAATATATAAATGTATGTGAATGAGATGAATTGTCCGGTAATGCCTCGTAACCTTATTCAGGCGTTAGATACCGATTAGGTGTGTTACATTTAATTGGTATCAAAGATACGATTTAGCCTATTCTAGGACTAACATAGCAAGTGAGAGTCAAGCTATACATGCCATTTATATAAACTGAGATAGTGTGATGATTCTTGACAATTAAAATGTTTTTTTTCGTATAGCAATGGATCCCGATCGAGCTGTAGCTGATGATGTTGAAAGTAATGTGCCCACTCTCGCTCAAGGGGCAGTGCTGACCGATTCAAGGCCTTTGTCAAGTAGCCAAGGAAGAAAGGCTAAGCAAGCCTTCTTCCAAATGATGAGCAAGTGGTTCACGAAATTCATACGAATGAATCCGGCTACTCAACAACCTCCACCCCACCTGTTCCTCAACAAGTTCCAGTTATGCCGCAAGTATTAGATCTGAATCGATTGAGTAAGCCACCAGTGGATAAGATACGTAAACACGGGGCCAAAAAATTTTGGGCTACAGTTGATGATGATGCTGAAAGTGCTGAGTTCTGGCTCGAGAACACAATCAGAGTGTTTGATGAATTATTCTGTACTCCTGATGTATGTATCAAATTCGCAGCATCTTTGCTTAGAGATAATGCATATCACTGATGGAAAACATTAACATCGGTGGTTCCTAGAGAATAGGTTACTTGGGAATTCTTTCAGATCGAGTTCCAGAAAAAGCACATAAGCCAGTGATTTTTGGATTAGAAACATAAAGAGTTTCTAGAATTGAAACAGTGCCGAATGATTGTCACTGAGTATGAAAGAGAATTCGTACGGTTAAGCAAATATGCCCTGGAATATGTGTCTACTGAGGAGATCATGTGTAAAGGATTTGTTGACGGGTTGAATGAAGATATAAAACTTTTAGTCGGGATTCTGGAAATCAAAGAATTTGTTGTGTTAGTTGAAAGGGCTTGTAAAGCCGAGGATCTCAGCAAAGAAAAGAGAAAGGCTGATTCAGAGGCAAGAGATTCGAGGAACAGGTCGATGAATAAATCTTATCATTCCTTATCAAAGAAATCTAGAGACTATTTTAACCGATCGACAGCTTCAACGGGATATCAGAATAGAGATTGCGAGAAATTATACACCAACCCTAAAGCTCAAGCCATATTGGTATCGAGTGTGGGTAACATAATTAAACCTGAATGTCAACAGTGTGGAAGACGGCATTTTGGAGATTGTTGGGTGAAAAATAATAATAGAACTTGTTATGGTTGTGGTTCAAGAGATCACTTTATTAAAGATTGCCTAGGGTTAGCTGAAAAAGATAGTGCTCAGAACACGAGACCGAGTAACACTACAGTTAGAGGGAGACCATCTTGTAATGTTGGAAATGTGAGTGGTGGTAGAGGTGTGACATGAGACACTACAATGACATCTGATACTAGAGCACCTGCACGAGCCTACGCTATTCGTGCTTGAGAAGAAGCGTCATCTCCAGATGTCATTACTGGTACTTTAACTCTCTATGATACTAAATTTATTGCATTGATAGATCTAGGATCAACTCATTCGTATATATGTGTGAATTTAGTATCCAGTAAGACTTTGTCTGTAGAGTCTACTGAATTTGTAATTAGAGTATCGAACCCCTTAGACAAGTGTGTTATGGTTGATAAAGTGTGTAAAAACTATCCATTGATGATTCGGGATAATTTTTTGGCCGATTTAATGTTGTTACCATTTGACGAGTTTGATATAATTCTCGATATGGATTGGCTAACGTTGCATGATGCTGTTGTGAATTTCAAAAGAAAGACGATATATTTGAGATGTCAGAATAATGAAATTATTTGAATTGAATCAGATAATCTAAATGGTTTGCCAACAATGATTTCTTCGATGTTATCTTAGAAATATGTGAGAAAAGGTTGTGAAGCTTATTTAGCTTATGTGCTTGATACGAAAGTGACTAAAAAAATAAGATTGAATCAGTGCCAGTTGTGTGTGAGTATCCAGATATGTTTCCTAAAGAGTTATCGGGTTTACAATCGATCCGAGAGGTTGAGTTTGTCCTTGAGTTAATGTTGGGTACAACGCCGATATCGATAGCTCCTTACAAAATGGCTCTGACAGAGTTAAAAGAATTAAAAGCTCAGTTGCAAGAATTAATCGATAGAGGATTTACACGACCTAGTTCTCGCCCTGGGGTGCTCCTGTGTTGTTTGTGAAAAAGAAAGATGGCATGATGAGAATGTGTATAGACTACCGACAGCTTAGTAAAGTGACTATCAAGAACAAATATCCTCTACCCAGAATTGATGATTTGTTTGATCAATTGAAAGGAGCTACAGTGTTTTCAAAGATAGATTTTAGACCAAGTTATTACCATTTGCGAGTTAGAGATTCTGATGTGCCAAAGACTACATTTAGAACGAGGTATGGTCATTATGAATTTTTTGTTATGCCTTTCAGACTAACGAATGCACTTGCTGTCTTTATGGATTTAATTAACCGAATTTCCAGACCGTACCTAGATCAATTTGTTGTTGTGTTCATTAATGATATATTAATATATTCTAGAGATGAAACTGAGCATGCCGAGCATTTGAGAATCGTATTGCAGACTCTGCGTGATAAGCAGTTATATGAAAAGTTCAGTAAATGTGAATTATAGTTGCGTGAGGTTGGTTTTTTGGGGCATATTGTGTCAGTATTGGGTATTCGAGTAGATCCGAGCAAGATTTCTGCGATTTTAGTTTGGAAACCTCTGAGAAATGTATCTGAAGTCCACAGTTTTCTAGGACTAGCTAGTTACTATAGGTTATTTGTGAAAGACTTTTTGCTGATTGTGACTCAATTGGCAAGATTAATTCAAAAAGATGTGAAGATCGAATGGTCTGAGAAATTTCAGGAAAGTTTTGATCAGCTAAAATTTTTTTTGACTAAAGCTCCAGTGTTAGTACAACCAAAATCGGGTAAAGAATTTGTGATCTATAGTGACACATCATTGAATGGTTTGGGTTGCGTTTTGATGTAGGAAGGCAAAGTCATAGCTTATGCTTTGAGACAATTGAAGCCGTATGAAAAGAATTGCCTGACGTATGATTTAGAGTTAGCAGCCATTGTGTTTGCGTTGAAGATTTGGCACCATTATCTGTTTGGTGAGAAATTACATTTTTACTCACGTCACAGGAGTTTGAAATATTTGATGACACAAAAAGATTTGAATTTGCGATAACAGAGATGGGTAGAATTGTTAAAAGATTACGAGTTAATAATTGACTACCATTCGAGAAAAGCGAATGTTGTTGCTGATGCTTTAAGCCAAAAATCTTTGTTTGCTCTACGTGCAATGAATACTCAGTTGGCTATATCAGAGGATGGCTCGATTTTAGCTGAATTGAAAGCAAGATTGTTATTTTTACAGTAGATTTGTGAAGCTCAGAAGACTAATAATGAAATGTCAGCTACAAGAGCTCAATGTGATTCTAATCCTGATTCAGAGTTTCAAGTTGATTTTGATGATTATTTAAGATTCAGAGGCCAAATATGTATTCCGAGAAACTCAGAGTTGATTCAGATGATTTTGAATGAAGCACATAGTAGTCGTCCAACTGTTCATCTGCGAAGCACAAAAATGTATAACAGTTTGAAACAGCTCTACTGGTGGCATGGTATGAAACGTGATATTTCAGAATTCTTTTCAAAATGTTTAATTTGTCAACAAGTCAAGGCTGAGCATCAGGTATCGTCTGGTTTATTACAGCCGATTATGATTCCCTAGTGGAAATGGGATAGAGTGACTATGGATTTTGTTTTGGGATTACCCTTATCTTCGAGTAAGAAAGATGCAATCTGTGTTGTTGTGGATCAATTGATGAAATCAGCTCATCTTATTCCTGTACGTACAAATTCGCTTGAAAAGTTAGTTGAGTTGTATATCTTCGAGGTTGTAAGATTACACGGAATACCTATTTCTATTGTTTTGGATAGAGATCCGAGGTTCACATCGAGGTTCTGGAAGAAATTGCAAGATGCGTTTGGTACAAAGCTAGTCAATCCGAGCGAGTTATTCAGATATTGTAGGATATGTTAAGATGTTGCATTCTTGAATTTGATGGTACGTGGGAAAAATATTTGCCATTGATTGAATTTGCGTATAACAATAGTTTTCAATTGAGCATTAAAATGGCACCGTATGAAGCTTTATACAGTTAGAAGTATTGAACACCGTTATACTAGACTGAACTAAGCAAGAATAAGATTCATGGTGTTAATCTTATCAGAGAGAATAAAGAGAAAGTAAAAGGTAATTCGTGATAGTCTGAAAGCAGTTGCGGATTGTCATAAATTGTATGTATATTTAAAAAGAAAAGATATTGAGTTTCAGATCGGAGATAAAGTGTTTCTGAAAGTATCTCAGTGGAAGAAAATATTTGGTTCAGTCGTAAAGGTAAATTAAGTCTGAGATTCATCGAGCCGTATAAGATTATCGAACGCATTGGGCCAGTTGCTTATAGATTGTTGTTGCCACCTAAATTAGAAATGATTCATAACGTATTTCATGTATCGATGCTACAAAGATACAGATCAGATCCTTCCCCCGACTGAGGTTGAAATTTAGCCTAATATGTCTTATGATGAAGAACCTATATAGATTTTAGCTCGTGAGATCAAAGAGATGAGAAATAAACGAATAACATTAGTGAAAGTATTGTGGCATTGACATGGGGTTGAAGAAGCTACGTGGGAACCCAAGGATGCTATGAGAAAGCAATATCCAAACCTATTCACTGGTAAGATTTTCAGGGACGAAAATCCCTAAGGGGGGAGAGTTGTAACAACCCAGTTTTAGTTAAATTGGAACAGTAGTTTCGGGACTACAAATCTGAGATTGTAAAATTATTTTCATATTATTTTTAGTGTTTACAGCATGTGAATATATATATGTGAAAATTTTGTGAGCTAATTTATTGGTTTAATAGCTCAATTTGAGAAAATGGACTTAATCGAGTAAAATGCAAAAGTTGTATTCTATATGTTAAAAGTGCCAAATTGTTATGGCTTATTAAATCAAAAGTCCTTATGCTGTAATTACACCATGATTAGTGAGATTTGACATAAATGGCCTTATATTTGATGATTAAATAGTTTAATGGCCAAGGGTAAAATGGTAAATTAGTTAATAAGTTAATATTAATTAAAAACAGCACAAAAAGGTGGCCATTATTCATCCTTCTTCCATCAAAAATCAAAAGAAAATAAATCTTGGAGAACATTTTAGGGTTCAGCCATTTGTGTTCATAATTGAGGTATGTTTTGAGCTCGGTTTTTGATAATTTTATGTTTTTGTGATCGTTGCTTTGAGTTCTAGTTAGCCCATGCTTCAAATTTTGAAAGTGTTGATGATTTCCAAAGTTTCCATTGATGAATGCTTGAGCTTTATGATGTTTGATGATGAAAAATCAAAGCTTGGTGCATGATATACATGTTTTGTAAAGTGGTTTTTGACAAAAAAGTCAATTAGGGATTAATTTGAGAAAAGTGTAAATAGAGGGATTAAATTGTGAAGTAAATGAAAGTTTTGGACTGCTAGGGGTCCCTAGGAAATTCGGCTAGGCTTGGGTGAAATTAAATTTTGTGTAAATTGTGTTTTTGTGAAATAGGGACTAAATTGAATAAATGTGTAACTTAAGGGACTAAAATGAAAAAAAATGCAAAAATATGTGTTTCTGGATTATATTGAATGAATTGGTGATTCAATGGGTTAATTTTGAATACAAATAGATCAAGAAAGAAAGAATTCGGAGTTAGATCAAGGAAAGTCGAAGGTTATCGAGTAATTGATCCGATTCGTGAATTCAAGTACGAGGTAAGTTTGTACATGTTAAGTGAAGTTTCAATTATGTTTTTAATGCATTACTAATGCATAAATTGTAAATATGTGATTACGCTTGCGTACGATGACAAATCGACTATGTTTAGCACTTAGTGTGCATTACAAAATAGCTTCGGATATAAATATCAGTTAGTGTATGAATTGGAATAGCTTCGGCTATATGAGGCACTAAGTGTGTGATACCAAGATAGCTTTCGTTTAATGCGATAGCACTAAGTGTGTGATATCGTTAGAGCTTCGACCAACCATTTATTCACTAAGTGTGCGGGTTCTTTGAGCATTGAAAGATTTTTGAATGATTTAATGTGTTGAACAAAGAGTTGAGAATAAAATAAATACGGGAAAGTTCAGGTATGTACGATGCCTATGTGGTAGTTAATTCTATGCGTATGAAGCTTGATGAATTTGTATATACATGTTAAATGGTGGTGGATTAGAATTGATGATAAAAGAACTACTAAGTGTTTAGTAATTGATGTTTTGTATTATATGAATTGTTGAGTATATTTGGTACGAACTTACTAAGCTATGAAGCTTACTGTATGATATTTGTCTTTGTTTTATAGAGTATCGAAGCTAGCTCAGACATTGGGGATCATTGGGAACCATCATCACACTATCGAATCAACTCGTTGGTATTGTTGAAGCTTTGCATATAAGGCATATGGCATGTATAGGCTAGTGTCATTTTGGTATGTCTTGAGTTATGATGTTAGCCATGTGATTTTGGCTTGTTAATGATGTAAATGTAGGTATGTTTTAACCATTTTAAGTTGGCTTAAGTTATGTGCTTGACAAGTGGTTTATTTGATGCTTATAATGCATTATATGTTGGCTTGTTTTGGTATATTTGTATATGGAACTTAGTAGTTGAATTGGCTGATGATAGATAACTTGTTATGTGTTTGGAATAGCATGTTTTGGTTGCTTATATATGGGTTGAAATGATACCAATTTGGTTACTATGTATGCATGAGAAAAGGGTGGCAAATTGGCTTTTCAAATGGACTATTTTTGTCCACATGGGCAGAGACACGAGTGTGTGTCTCAGCCATGTGCAACACACGGCTATGTTACACGGCCGTGTGTCCCCTGGGGTAGCCTACGAATTTAAGTCAATCTCGAGCACGGCTTAGACACATGGGCTTGTCTGATGACCGTATGGGGCACAAAGCCTTGTATATGAGCTTGTGTGGCCAATTTGAAGGGTACACGAGCTAGACACACGTGTGTGTCGTTGGCCGTGTGACCCAAGGCAGTAACCCTTGCTGTTTTCCCACGGCCAAGGCACACGGGCATGTCTCTGGCCGTGTTGTGCAAGTCAGTGTGTATGGTCAGTTTTTACACGGCCTAGGACACGGGCGTGTTCGGTACATGGCCTGGTTACACGGGCGTGTGACCTATGAATGTAAAATTTTTCTAAGTGTTCGGAAATTTTTATATGTTATCGGTTTAGTCCTGAACCATTCTTAACCATGTTTTAGGGTCTCGTAGAGCCTTATTTGGGACATTGTGAATGGATTTTGATTATGAATGTATAAATGTATGTGAATGAGAAGAACTGTGAACAGGCTATGTGCCTAACACGGCTACCAGACACGTCCGTGTCACAGGCCATGTGAAAACAGGGCACACATACTGACTTGCACCACACGGTCGAGGACACACCAGTGTGCCATGGCCTTGGGAAAACTGGAGGGGTTATTGACATGGGTCACATGGCCGGCCACACGTCTATGTGCCAGCCCATGTGTCACACATGGCTAGTAGACATGCACTTGTGTCTAGACCGTGTCAAACATGTAGGGTATACTGACTTTAACTCGAAAGGTACCCCAGGGGACACACGGTCGAGTAACTTAATCGTGTGTTGCACAAGGATGAGACACACGCCCGTGCCTCTGCTTGTTTACCCCAGGGGACACACGGTCGTGTAACTTAATCATGTGTTGCACACGGACGAGACATACGCCCGTGTCTCTACTCGTTTGGACAAAAATAGGCTATTTGTAAAGCCAATTTGCCACCCTTTTCTCATGCACACAAAGTAACCAAATTGGTACCATTTCAACACCTGTATAAGTAGCCAAAACATGCCAATTTATACACATATCATGCCATCTATTCTCAACCATTCCAACTACTCAATTCCATATTCAAAATATACCAAATCATCATGCCAAAGTTATTAAAACTTACATAAGTTCCAAATGCATTAATACATCAACTAATAACTAACCAAATGAACAACCATTTGGCTATATCAACAATTATGGAAAACATACCAAAACAAACCAACATATAAGGCATTATATACATCTCATATATCACTTATCAAAAACATAATTCAAGCTAACTTATGACCATATACACCAACATTTACAAGCCAAATCTCATGGCTAATATCATAACTCAAAAAATACCAAAATGACTCTAGCATATACATGCCATATACCATATATACAAAGTTTCAAAAGTACCAACAAAATGATCGATAGTGTGATGACACTTCCCGACGATCCCCGAGTCCAAGTTAGCTTTGATTCTCTATAAAAACATAAACAAATAACATACAGTAAGCTTCATAGCTTAGCATGTTCGAACTAAATATACTCAACAGTTCATAATATACAGATCATCAATTCATACTAATTAATATCTAAATCATGGTGACGAAAAAACTTTCCTCATACTTACTCAAGTGTTTTATGAACAAGTTCAGAAATTCTTCTATTCGGATTTCATTCTTTATATATACATACCTGTACAAATTCATACCGAACTCATACGTTTATGTGATATTGTCGAATACTCGATATCACGCACACTAAGTGACAAAGCATAGCTGAAGCAATTATAATCTCGTACACTAAGTGCCTTTCATAGTCGAAGCTATCTCAATCTCGCACACTAAGTGCCTATATAGCCCAAGCTATTCCAATTCGCACACTAAGTGCTTTATATGGCCGAAGCTATCTCGATACGCACACTAAGTGCCAAACATAATCAATTCATCGTCGTACGCAACCATCGTCTCATATATATTGTAACACCCTGAATTTGGGCCTAGAAGTTTTGGGCCTTGAGCATGGGAGTGGTTGAAGGTAGCTTATAATATTTTTTTGTGCATGTAAATTTCGTTAATGAAGGCTTGTTTTAGTGGTTAAGTGTGCTGAGAAGTGTTGGAGAAGTCCTGGGTTCAAATCTGGACTCTAGCAAAAATTTTGGTTTAAGGTGAATCAAACCCTGGGTGTAGTAGGTAGGCTTTAAGAATATTGTTGGGGAAGGTGTGACACAAAAAAGAGTGTGGTGTAGTGATAAGGTGGCGCCACTTAAGGGACAAGGAAGTGATGCCATAGAGGAAGCAAGGGGTCCAAGGTTCAAGTCTTGGCTCTTGCAATATATTTTGGTTTTTCTTTTCAATAAATCTGGACGCAAGTAGGTGCACTTTAAAGTTTAATGTGTTGGATTTATGGCACAAATGAGTTGATGGCCTAGTGGTGGTAGCGTGAGTTGGCATGTGAGAGGACTTTGGTTCGAATCCCTTGGCACGCAAAGGGTGATTATTTTGCTATGTTGGGACGACAAGAGTTGGTGTTGGTTTTAAACTCTGGTGATGGAGGGATCCCACATCGGGAAGCTAACATAAGAGTGGTTGCGAAGCTGGCTTTAAATAGAGAGAGCCATGAGGAGAGTTGGCATACCCTTCTTGGCTGATCCCTTTCGCTTTGTGACGTGCTCGTTTGGGTTGGGCGTCAGCTAAGAGTGTTTGGAGCGCGGATTAACTACAGTCTCCTAACAGGTGTGTATTTCTCATTACTCTAGCAGTAGGACGGCTATTTCGAGCCGCGATGGGCTGAAATGGGCCATGTGGTCCTAATGGGTCCGTAGGCCCAAGTGGATAAGTTGTAGAATTACTAAAATACCCCTGTAGGGTAGGACTACCGATTTACCCCTAAAGGGTAAAATGACTATTTTGCCCCTCGTATGTAAATGACTAACTTGTGTGATGATTGGGTTAGTTGACGTGGATTTATGTTAGTTATTGTTAATTCGTAAGTCTAATGTATTAGTGATCGATTGTAGGATTATCGCGTGGGAGATATCGTCATCAACCAGGTGTGTAAACGACACCCTCCCTTAGACTGAATCGGTAAAAGCCGAAATACCGAAACGTTGGTATTTTTTGAACTCGCGAGCGTGCGAGCACTCGTGAGACAGTTGTTAATGAATATGGTGCATTTGGATGATTAGAGTGCAGAGTGTGCATTTTCGTGCACAACGGTATTTTTGGGCTTAATGGGCTGAAACCGGGCCCACTTTGGTAAAAAGACGAGGTAAGTACTTCTGATTACTTGGTAAACGTTAGAATGAGCATGAAACCTTAGCAATAGGTAATAATAACTGAAATACCCTTATGCATGCCAAATTACAATTTTACCCCTAGGGTTATTTTTTTCTGAAAAGCATGATGTTCTGTTTCTGTATACGTATGCCAGGACATATTATTTCTGTTGCATGAGACATGGGTTTATATTGATGGAGGAAGCGTTTTGGCAGCCTCGCTGCAATCTAGTGGCCTTGCCACATATATCTGTTCTGGTGACTTCGTTAGAATATCTGGCAGCCTCGCTGCAATCTGGTGGCTTTGCCACATATATATATCTGTTCTGGTGGCCTAGCCACAATATCTGTATCTGGTGACTTCGTCACAATATCTGGCAGCCTCGCTGCAATTTCTGTGGTGTGTAGCGGTTGGGTGGGTCAAGTAGTCTCCCCACATGGTGTAAGGCTAGTACGGGGGTGTTACGGATGGCTCTGGGTTGGAATTTCTGCATTCATGATATATTTGTTCTGTATCTGGTATGGGCCTATGGGTTTCATTCTAATTTCTGTACTGGGCCAAGGCCCAGATAAGTCTGACTCTGAGGTTTGATCTGTTTTGGGCTATGGTTGGGTTATGTTACACACTGAGTTTTCGTAAACTCACCCCGTTTATTAATCTTTCAGGTAATTTCCAGCCTTAGACGGATCGGGGCTGCGAGGGGCTCGGAGGAAGAGACACACACTGTTTATGTTACAGTTTTGATTATTACTTTTAAATGTTTTTATGTGGGTTGTAGTAAAGCCGTTGTAATTTTCTGGATTTCAAATTTGGAATTTTATTTATTGTTCTTATAATTCCTAGTATTAGAACACGGTTTTCCAAAGCAACTACTGTTGTTTAAAACATCACGTATCTGCAATTGTTTTTAAATTAAGCTTCTGCAACTACCATGATTTTTATAAAGTTGTTAAGAATGTTATTCAGCTGAGGTTTTCTAACAAGGTTTAAAAAGGGTATAAGTTTTTAATTATTAAGAAGGGTTTTTAGTGGAAACATAGTCTTCGAAAAACACTTCAATGTGACATGCCAAATTCGAGCCAAACTTCCAGGTCGGGTTTGGGGTGTTACATATATAATTTATGCAATGTTAAAGCATTAAAAACATAATTGTAATAATGTTTATCACATACAAACTTACCTCGGACATAAAAATGACAAAACTAGTTGATTAGTTGAGTACTTTGTTCTTGCCTTGATCTAAGTCTAAGTTCATCTTTTCTTGATCTATATTATAATAAATTCAACTCATTTAATCACATAATCTTTCAATTTAGTCTACAACACACATTTGAGAATTTTTACACATTAGCCCCTAGACTTTCACATTTAATCAATTTAGTCCTTATTTCATAAATACACCAAATTCAAAAAATTCAATAAGACTCATACTTAGCCAAATTCTATATAGGTCCCTAGAAACCCATATTTTTCATTTATTTCACATTTCAATCCTTCAATTTACACTTTTCACAATTTAATCCCTATTTTATATTTTTACCAAAAATCATTTAACAAAACATATTAATCTATCTACAATTATTCATTTTCCATCATCAATACTCAAAAACATCAAGCTACCATCAATGGAAACTTACAAATTCATCAACCAATTCAAAAATTAAGGTATGGGCTAGCTAGTACTCAAAGCAACGATCACAAAAACATAGAAATCATCAAAAACTGAACTCGAAACATACCTCAATTAAGCCACACAAATTTCGAACCCTAAATGATCTTCAATCTTTTATTTTCTTTTGATTTTCGGTGGAAGATGATGATAATGAAGCCAAATTTTGTTTTCTTTTATTACTAATAACATTAATAAACAAATTACTGATTTAACCTTAATTAAAACCATCAAATTCCATAATATTAAGCCCATTTATGTCCATTCTCACTATCAATGGCATAATAACATCAAAAGGACCTTTGGTTTAATAAAGCATAGCAAATAGAATCATTTAACATATAGAATGTCACTTTTGCATTTTACGCGATTTAGTCCTTTTCTCAAATTGAGCTATTAAACTATAAAATTAGCTCACGAAATTTTTACACATACATATTCACATGCTGTAAACACATAAAATAATATTAAAATAATTTTACAATTTTATATTTTTGGTTTTGAAACCACTATTCTAATTTAAGCTAAAATCGGGCTGTTACATTCGCTGTGGAAAAAGATATTACGTTTTGGTCTTAAAGGGAAATTGAGCCTAAGGTTCATCGGACTGTATGAGATTACTGAGCGAATAGGGCTAGTGGCTTATTGGCTAGCATTTCCATCTGAGTTAGAAAAGATTCATAATGTGTTTCATGTATCAATGCTACGACAATACAAATCTGATCCTTCCCATGTCATTTGCTCAACTAAAGTTGAAATTTAGCTAGATTTATCATACAGTGAAGAACCGATCCGAATTTTGGCTCATGAGATCAAAGAGTTGAGAAATAAAGGAATAGTATTAGTGAAAGTATTATGGCATCGACACGGGGTTGAAGAAGCTACGTGGGAACCCGAGGATGTTATGAGAAAGCAATATCCAAACCTATTCACTGGTAAGATTTTCGAGGACGAAAATCCTTAAGGGGGAGAGTTGTAACAACCCAGTTTTAGCTAAATTAGAACAGTGGTTTTGGAACCAAAAATCTGATTTAATATTATTTTCGGTGTTTATAGCATGTGATTATATATGTGTGAAAATTTTGTGAGCTAATTTCATCTTTTAATAGCTCAATTTGAGAAAAATGACTAAATCGCGTAAAATGCAAAAGTGGCATCCTATATGTTAAATGTGCTTAATTTCCATGACTTAATAAATGAAAGGTCCTTATGTTGTTATTAGACCATTTTTAGTGGGAATGGACATAAATGGGCTTATATTTGATGATTAAATGGTTTATTAACCAAGGGTAAAATTGTAAACTATGTATTAGTGTATATAATAAATAAAATAAAAACAATTTTAATCTTATATTCTCATCTCTTTCACTGAATATAGAGAAAATAAATAGCCATTGAAGCATTTTAGGGTTCGACCCTTGTTATTCTTGATTGAGGTATGAAATTTGTTCGGTTTTTTATGATTTCTATGTTTTTGTGATCGTTGCTTTGAGTATTAGCTAGCCCATGCCCTAATTTTTGTGTTTTTTTTATGATTATATAAAATGCCATTGATGAATGTTTGAGCTTGGTGATAGATGTTGATGAAAAATGAAAGATTATCATATTTTGTAAAGTGATTTTTGATAAAAATGCTTAAATAGGATTAAATTGTGAAATTTGTAAAATCTGTGGTTAAATGTGTGAAATGTTGATAAATATGGGCTGCTAGGGACTCAAGTATAAATCGCCTAAGCATGGGTTAAATTGAATTGTGTGAATTTTGTGTATTTATGAAATAAGGACTAAATTGTAAAAAAGTAGAAATTTAGGGTTTAAAGTGTAAAAATGCTTAAATAAGTGTTTGTTGACTGAATTGAATGAATTGACAAATAAATGAGTTGATTTTGAATACATTTTGATCAAGAAAGGAAGAATTCAAACCTAGATCGGGGAAAATGAAAGTTATCGAATAATCGACTTAAATCGTCGTTTTAGCATCCGAGGTAAGTTTGTACGTGATAAACATTATTACAATTATGGTTGTAATGCTTTGATATTGCATAAATTGTATATACGAGATTATGGTCATATTCGACGACAAATTGGCTATGTTTAGCACTTAGTGTGCGATTTAAGATAACTTCGGCTATATACGGGACTTAGTGTGCGAAACATTGAATATGAAACTTAGTGTATGAGACATTGAGTATGGCACTTAGTGTGTGAGAAATTGAGTATGGCACTTAGTGTGCGAGACATTGAGCATGACATTTAGTGTGCGAAACATTGAGTATGGCACTTAGTGTGCGAGACATTGGGTATAGCACTTAGTGTGCGAAATATTGAGTATTCAAAGGCATGTTATGTATGTATGAACTAGTTATGGACTAATATAGGTATGTATATGTATATTATGAGTTTTAAACCGAAAAAGTCATGAAGTTTACATATAGGATATGAACATGAAGGTGAAAAGTTTGTTAGTAATCAAGAGTTACATGTTATTGTGCTTAAATTGTTGAATGATATATTTTTGATTAGATAAGTTTATATCATACGAACTTACTAAGCTTTATAGCTTACCTTGTTTGTTTCTTCTATGTATTATAGTGGATACAAAGCTAGCTTGAATTCGAGGATCGTCAGAGACTACGTCACACTATCCAACCAACTACTTGATACTTTTGAATTTTATATATATATATATGGTATATGGCATGTATAGGCTAGTTATGGTACTTTGGTTGTGAATATAGCCCTGAGATTTGGCTTATAAATGTATATGTTTTGTTTTATATTTATAGCCATGAGTGATGGCTTATTTTGGTATGTTTTGGTATAAATGTGATTAAGGTTTCATAGTTGTTCAAATGGTTATATTTTGAGTTTGGTAAATGAGCTTGTTTAGGTATGTTCAAAAAAGCTGGAAAATTGGCTTTGCAAATGACCTATTTTTGTCCACACAGGCAGAGACACCGGTATGTGTCTCTGCCATGTGCAACACACGGTCATGATATACGCCCGTGTGTCCCTTGGTGTTGAAATTGAAACGAAGTCAGTATGCTCCACACGGTCTCACACACGGGCGTGTAGCTGGCTGTGTGGTATAAGTCAGTATACCCCCTAAATGGCACATGGCCTAGCACATGGGCGTGTGTGGCCATTTCATAGGGCACATGGGTTGGACACACGGGCGTGTGGTTGGCCATGTGGCCCAAGTTAGTATGCCCTCCAGTTTTCACATAGCCTGAAACACGGGCGTGTCTTCGGCCGTGTGATGCAAGTCAGAATGTATGCTCTGTTTCGACATGGCCTGTGACACGAGTGTGTCTGTTGGCCTGTTCACATGGGTGTGTGACCCTTGAATGCATGAGAATTTTCTAAGTTTCCTAAAGTTTGAAAATGTTATCAGTTTAGTCCTGAACCTCTTTTAAGCATGTTTTAAGGTCTCTAGAGCCGTATAAGGGACAATGTGAGTGTGTGTGATGGATTTTGATTATGAATGCATAAATGTATGTATTATGAATGTGAATGATATGTATTGTTCAGTAATTCCTCGTAACCTTATTCTGGAGATAGATACGAGTTAGTGGTGTTATGTTTTATTGGTAGCTCTTTAGTCGATTCTAGGACTAACGTAGCATGTGTGGGAGTCTAGCTATACTTGCCATATATAAACTGTGATAGTGTGATGACTCCTGACATTTCAAAATGTGCTTTTATATAGAAAATGGATCCCAATCGAGCTATAGCTGACGAGGTTGAAAGTTTTGCGCCTCCTCCCGCGTTAGGGACAACGCCGTTTGATTCTAGACCCGTTACGGGTAGTCAGGGAGGAGAGGCTAAAGAAGCCTTCTTTCAAATGATGAATGAGTGGTTCACTCAGTATATTCGTATGAATCCAGCTACTCAACAACCTCCACCCCCTCCTAATCCTCAACCCATACCTGCAGCTCCTTAGGGAGTCGATCTATTAAGATTGAATAAGCCTTCTATTGACAAAATCCGCAGAGACGAGGCTGAAGAGTTCAGAGCTAACGCTAATGATTACCCTAAGAGAGCCGAGTTTTGGCTTGAAAATACAATCAGAGTGTTTGATGAACTTTTTTACACGCCAATTGAATGTTTAAAGTGTGTTATATCCCTTTTGAGAGATACTACATATCAGTGGTGGAATACGTTAGTCTAGGTAGTGCCGCGAGAAAGAGTTACTTGGGAATTCTTTCAAACTGAATTCTGAAAGAAATACATTAGTCAACGATTTTTAGATTAAAAGCATAAAGAGTTTTTAGAATTGAAACAAGGCCTCATGACTGTAACCGAGTACGAGAGGGAATTTGTATGGTTAAGTAAGTATGCTGGTGTGTATGTATCTACTGAAGAAATTATGTGCAAGCAGTTTGTTAATGGACTGAATGAAGATATTAAACTTCTGGTTGGAATTTTAGATTTAAAAGAATTTTCTGTGCTAGTTGAACGGGCTTGCAAAGCCGAAGACTTTAGTCGAGAAAAGAAGAAAGTTGAATCAGAAGCTAGAGATACTAGAAAGAGATCAATGAGTAAACCTTATCAATCGTCGTTGAAGAAATCTAGAGATTATTTTAGCCGATCAGTAGCTTCAGTGGGATATGCTAATAGAGATCGTGGAAAGTAATTCACCAGCCCTAAAGGTCAAACTACATCGGTATCAAGTGTTGGCAATGTGAAAGATGTTAAACCCGAGTGTCAACATTGTGGAAGATGGCATTTTGCAGAGTGCTGGATGAAAGCTAATAATAGAGCTTGTTACAGTTGTGGTTCATAAGATCATTTTATTAGAGATTGTCCTGAACTAAATGAAAAAGATAAATCTGAGAATGTAAGATCGAGTAACACAGCTACTCGAGGGAGGCTACCAAGAAATATAGGAAATGTAAGTGGTAATCGTGGTACAATGAGAGATTCTATAGCAAGATCTGAGGCTAGAACACCTGTTAGAGCCTACGCTATTTGCGCTCACGAAGGAGCATCATCTTCAGATGTTATCATCGGTACTTTCACTCTCTATGATACTAATGTGATTGCATTGATACATCCAGGATCAACTCATTCTTATATATGTATGAATTTAGTATCCAGTAAGACTTTGTCTGTAGAGTCTATTGAATTTGTGATTATAATATCGAACCCCTTAGGCAAGTGTGTCTTGGTTGATAAAGTGTGCAAAAATTGTCCATTAATGATTCTGGATTTCTATTTTCTAGCTAATCTCATGTTGTTGCCATTTGATGAATTCGATATAATTCTGGTTTTGGATTGGCTAACGCTACATGATGCTATAGTAAATTGTAAACGAAAGATGATTGATCTGAAATGTTAGAATAATGAGATTATCCGGATTGAGTCAAATGATTTGAGTGGTTTACCAGTAGTGATTTCTTCGATGTTAGCTCAGAAATATGTGAGAAAGGGTTGTGAAGCTTATTTTGCTTATGTGTTTGATATGAAAGTGACTGAAAAGAATATTGAATTAGTGCCAGTTGTGTGTGAGTATCGGGATATGTTCCCTAAAGAATTATCGGGTTTACCACCGATTCGAGAGGTTGAGTTTGGTATTGAGTTAGTGCCAGGAACTATGCCAATATTGATAGCTCCATACAGAATGGCTCCGAAAGACTTAAAAGAATTGAAAGCTCAGTTGCAAGAGTTAAAAGATAGAGGTTTTGCTAGACCGAGTTTCTCGCCCTGGGGGTGCTCCTGTATTGTTTGTGTAAAAGAAAGATGGCACGACGAGATTGTGTATAGACTAGAATCAGCTTAACAAAGTGAAGATCAAGAATAAGTATCCTATGCCCAGAATAGATGATTTGTTTGATCAATTAAAATGGGCTACAGTGTTTTCAAAGATAGATTTGAGATCGGGCTATCACCAGTTGCGAGTTAAAGATTTTGATGTGCCAAAGACCGCATTTAGAACGAGGTATGGTCATTATGAATTCTTAGTTATGCCTTTTGGACTAAGAAATGCACCTGCTATCTTTATGGACTTAATAAACCAGATTTTTAGACCGTACCTAGATTGATTTGTAGTTATGTTCATTGATAACATCTTAATTTACTCACGTGATGAATCCGAGCATGCCGAGCATTTGAGGTTTGTACTATAGACTCTACGAGATAAGTAGTTGTATGAAAAATTCAGCAAATGTGAATTCTAGTTGCGTGAGGTTAGTTTTCTAGGGCATATTGTTTTAGCTACGGGTATCTGAGTTGACTCGAGTAAGATATGTACGATTATAGATTGAAAGCCTCTGAGAAATGTTTCTGAGGTCCGCAGTTTTCTTGGGACTCATTGGCTGAAAGGCTTTTTGAAGATTGCGACTCCGATAACGAAATTGCTTCAAAAAGATTTTAAGATCGAGTGGTCATATAAATTCCAGAAAAGTTTCGAGCAGTTAAAAGCTTTATTGACTGAAGCTCCAGTGTTAGTTCAGTGTGAATCGGGTAAAGAGTTCGTAGTGTTCAGTGATGCATTGTTGAATGGTCTGGGTTTTGTTTTGATGCAAGAAGGAAAAGTTATAGCTTATGCATTGAGACAGCTGAAGCCGCATGAAAAGAATTACCCGACGCACAATTTAGAGTAAGCAGCCATTGTGTTTGCGTTGAAGATTTCGCGCCATTATCTGTTCGGTGAGAAATGCCATGTTTATTTAGACCACAAGAGTTTGAAATATCTGATGACTCAGAAAGATTTAAATTTGTGACAGTGGAGATGGATAGAATTGCTAAAAGACTACGAACTAGTGATTGACTATCATCCGGGAAAAGCAAATGTTGTTGCTGATGCATTAAGCCAGAAATCTTTGTTTACTCTTTGTGCAATGAATACTCAGTTGGCTCTATCTGAAGACGGCTCGGTTGTAGCTGAGTTGAAAGGAAGACCATTGTTTATACAACAAATTTTTGAGGCTCAGAAATTCGATAATGAAATGCTAGCGAAACAAACTCAATGTGGTTCGAACCCTGATTCAGAGTTTCAAGTTGATTTTAACAATTGTTTAAGATTCAAAGGCCGAATATATGTTCCGAGAAATTCAAAGTTGATTCAAATAATTTGAATGAAGCACATAGTAGTCATTTATCTGTTAATCCGGGAAGCATTAAAATGTATAAGATTTGAAACAGCTTTATTGGTGGCACGGCATGAAATGTGATATTTCAAAATTTGTTTCGAAATGTCTGATTTGTCAGCAAGTCAAAGCTACACATCAAGTACCCTCAGGTTTATTACATCCTATCATGATTCCCGAGTGGAAATAGGATAAAGTGACTATGGATTTTGTTTCAGGTTTGCCCCTATCTCTGAGTAAGAAAGATACAATCTGGGTTGTTGTTGACAGGTTGACAAAATCGGTTCATTTCATTCCGATATGAACGGACTATTCGCTTGACAAGCTTGCTGAGTTGTACATTTCAGAGATTGTTCGATTACACGGGGTACCTATTTCTATTGTTTTGGATAGAGATTTGAGGTTCACATCACGGTTTTGGAAAAAACTGCAAGATGCAGTGGGTACAAAATTAGATTTCAGTACCGCATTTCACCCGAAAACGGATGGTCAATCTGAACGAGTTATACAGATACTCGAGGATATGTTGTGTTGTTGCATTCTTGAGTTTGAAGGTAGTTGGGAGAAATATCTACTACTGATTGAATTCACTTTTAATAATAGCTTTTAATCAAGTATAAAGATGGCACCATACGAAGCTCTATATGGTCGTAAATGTCAAACACCGTTGTACTGGACTGAGCTTAGCGAGATTAAGATTCACGGAATTGATCTGATTAGAGAAATTGAAGAAAAAATGAAAGTAATACGAGATAGTTTGAAAGTGTGACAGCCCTAAATTGACCCTAGTCGGAAAGTGGTTTCGGGACCGCTAAACCGAGTCACCGAAGTATTTGAATATGATATTTATTGTCTTAAATATGTGAATATGAATGTGTGAAAGTTTTAAGCTTCGATTTAGTCGATTGCATGTGAATTTAATTAATAGGACTTATGTGTGACACTTTTAAAAGGTGATAGGTTACTCTATAAGGACCTATTAATGCATGTTATAAAATGATGGGTTTGCATGTCAAATTTCCATTTATAATAAGTAGTGGCCGGCCATGGTATGGGTCATTGATGACAATATGTATTTTCTATTAGCATTATTAGTTTACAAAATAAAATAAGGAATTAAGAATAATAAAACATGTGGTAAATGGGAGGAGAAACCAAAGTTTTCATCTTTGCTCCTCATTGCCGTGACTAGGAGAGAACAAGCTTGGAAAAATTCAGCTATAGTGGTTAGCTAAATCAAGGTAAGTTCAAGGATGATTCTTGGATTTCTAGCATTTTTTTTGAGTTAGTCATTAAGCTCCTTGCTTAGCCCATGTCCAAATTTTGAATCTTGTTGGTAACATGAGTAATCGGTTAAGAGAAAATGTTCAAGAAATGGTTGTTGTTCATGTTATTTGGATGAAAAGAAAAAATTGGTAGTTAGGTGAAGTAGAGTCTAACAAATGAGCACATATGTGCATTAGTTGCTAGATGGAGAAAAATCGGCTAGCAAGTTGAGTACTAAGGCCGAATATGATTTTGGATATTATTGGGCAATGTATGTGTTTTGAATTGATGGAATGGAGAGGATGCTTTAATTGTGTTATGAACAATTATATGTTAAATTAAGGTTTGCTAAGGTAGCTATTAAGGTGAAGTGCAAATGTTAGTATTTGATTGCTAGTGTATATATGTGTAATAGCCGAAATGAAGATGCTTGATGTCATGAATAAATGTTGTTTATATGTTTGGGAATTGAGTAAAAATTTGATGTTTAATCACTTAAGGATTCGGCATTGTTTAAGATAATTTACTTAAAATGTGATTTTGAATGTTATGAGTATTGGGATGTAAGTATATGTGTGTGCTTGGTCATAGGAGTTTGCTATGAAATTTTGTTTGGTTGAGTGATGAATGGCCGAATGAACTATAGGCTAGGGTGGATAAATTTTTGTACATAAGTAGTGTGTGTGACTATTGGTTAATGAATATTCGGCATAATGGGGTTTATGAGTAAATGGCATAATATATACATGTGTGAATATGTGGTAGTGCATAAAACAAGAAATCAATTAAATTGGGATGGTCACACATAGGTATATTCGGGTTGTAGTTTTATAAATGTGATATGAGTATTTTGTTTGTAAATGAGTAGTAAATATGTTAAGAATGGTTCTAAAATGTATCTGGATGCCGTGTGATTGTGTTTGATTGGGAAGTAAATTGTTTGATTCAGCTCAAGAGCTTAGAGGACCAAAGTTGGATAAGGGAAAGGAAAAAGTGATCGAATAGCCGTTGAAATCGTTCGACAACATTCGAGGTAAGTTTTCGAGTAATGAAACTTAGTTTATGATTTGATTAAGTCATGACATAGAAGCATAACAAATAAACGGTGATATAATGATTCTACTTGAATTTTATATTGAGGTGATTAGTTTATACCTATGACGGGTAGCCGAATGTGTATAGAGATCATGTTATAAAGAAAATCAAAATCATGCTCTTTGTATGTGGCTATTGAGCCGAAAATGGTAATGGTTGATAAGCATCTTGTGTTTGAATTCTAGTTATGATAATGAAATATGGATGTGTCATGATTTATTGGTATATGTGCTTGATTATTCGGATGATATCCGGGATAAGTCCCCAAGGCATTTGTGCAAGTTACTACATCCGGGCTAAGTCCCGAAGGCATTTGTGCGAGTAGTTGCTATACCCGGGCTAAGTCTCGAAGGCATTTGTGCTAGTGACTATATCCGGGCTAAGTCCCGAAGGCATTCATGCTAGTGACTATATCCAGGCTAAGACCCGAAGGCATTTGTGCGAGTTGCTATATTCGGCTAAATCCCGAAGATACTTGGGTTTGGAAGCGAGCGATCTTGCTGTAATAATTTCAATTAATACGCTCATAAAATACAAACGATAAGGTATGTTTCGTATATGCATCGGAAAGGTTGATTCCTTTCAAATAGTACTCGCTCAATTGATTAACGAGCTTCCGGCCTCTAGTTAGGTTTGATACCCTGTGTATGAATATATTGGTTGAAGCGTGAAGAAATTATGATTTTGAGAATGTGCATATATGAAATTATTCATTTAGTCATATGAACGCTATACTTTAGTCGTAAATAATTTCGTTACTCAAAACTTACTAAGCATTAAATGCTTATTCTGTTTCTTTAATTCTCTGTTTTCTAGACTTTTGTTCGTCAGCTATCGGACTCGGGATTGTCGAAGTCGAAGTCGTCCACACTATCTAAGCCCTTTTGGTACTCTTTTAGTTAAACGTTGATAATGGCATGTATAGGACTAACCTTTGTTGTTAATCAAGTACCTTTGGTAATGTGTATATATTCCGATAGCCATGCGAAAATGGCTTAAATATTTTGAGCATAGTATTAAAATCATTTTGTATATATATGGTTATTGAGAGGTGTGGAAATGCTTGGCAATGATTAGCCATTGGAATGGTTAATCACGATCATATTTGGTGCTATGTATGTCAAATGGCTAGTTGAATCATGGAAACTACGAAATAGGTGAAATTTACCTTAAAATAGATGCTGACAGCAGCAGTGATGTGAGTTTGAAAATTCACTAAAAATAGTAGGAATGTAATTAAATAATGAATAAATTATTTAATCGAACCTTGATGAGTCTATTTTCATATGGAAGAAGCGAAACGACCATATGAGCCACATTTTATGAGATGTTTAAGTTTTCATGAAACAGGGCCAGAACGGTTACTGGATCCCCTGTTTTGAATTTGGAAATTTACCATAAATTAACCAGAAATAATTAGAAGTCATGCTTTATATGTACAGATTCCTTTTGGAGTCTAGCTTCATTAGAAACAAATGGCATATGTATTGAAGCCCGGTACAGGGAGATATCTAAGTCGTAATGTATGAAGGTCAGAGTAGTCGAACCCTGAAACAGGGGAGACTTTAACTAATAAACTGTAATAATTGGCCTGAGCAAAAATTCTAGAAAAAAATCTGTAGATGGATATATGAGTCTAGTTTTAGGGAAAATTTACAGAATCAGTTTTCGAGTTTTGGAACTCAGATATGATTTTTAAGGTGAAAGTGACGCAGTTAGCCAGCTTGTCTGGAAATTTTAAAATGAACTGTGTAAATAAATGAATTAAGTTCGTTAACACCTCGTGTTCGACTCCGACAACGGTCTCGGGTGCGGGGCATTACAGAAAGCAGCCTCAGATTGACAGAAATCTTATGCAGATTTGAAATGGAAAGATATTGAGTTACAAATAGAGAATAAAGTTTTTCTAAAAGTGTTGCTGTAACACCCCTACCTGTATCTGTCGCCGGAATAGTGTTGCGAGGCATTACAGAATACTAAACATTATTCACATACATTTAAGTATTCATAATCAAAATCCAATCAAATCATTTACATTGTCCCTTTTAAGGATCTACGAGACCTTAAAACATGCTCAGAAGTGGTTCGAGACTAAACCGATAACATTTGCAAACTTTGGGAATCTTTGAAAATTTTCAAACATTTAAGGGTCACACGCCTGTGTGAATAGGCCGTGTGCCTAACACAGCTACTAGACATGCTCATGTCACAAGACTGTGAAAATAGGGCATACATACTGACTTGCACTACATGGCCGAAGACACGCCTGTGTGCCATTGTCGTGGGAAAACTGGAGGGGTTACTGACTTGGGTCACAGGGCCAACCACACATCCATGTGCTAGCCTGTGTGTCACACACGGCTAGTAGACATGCCCGTGTGTCTAGAACATGTCAAACCTGTAGGGTATACTGATTTTAACTTGAAGGTACCCGGGGGACACACGGTTGTGTAACTTAACCGTGTGTCGCACACGGCTAAGACACACACCCGTGCCTCTGCCCGTTTGGACAAAATTAGGCCATTTGTAAAGCAAATTTGCCACCCTTTTCTCATGCACACAAAGTAACCAAATTGGTACCATTTCAACACCTATATAAGCAGCCAAAACATGCCAATTTATACACATATCATGCCATCTATCCTCAACCATTCCAACTACTCAATTCCATATTCAAAATATACCAAATCATCATGCCAATGTTATCAAAACTTACATAGGTTCCAAATGCATTAATGCAACAACTAATAACTAACCAAATGAACAACCATTTGGCTATATGAACAATTATGGAAAACATAACAAAACAAGCCAACATATAAGGCATTATATACATCTCATATATCACTTATCAAACACATAATTCAAGCCAACTTATAACCATATACACCAACATTTACAAGCCAAATCTCATGGCTAATATCATAACTCAAAATATACCCAAATGATACTAGCCTATACATGCCATATACCATATATACAAAGTTTCAAAAGTACCAACAAAATGATCGATAGTGTGATGACGCCTCACGATGATCCCCGAGTCGAAGTTAACTTTGACTCTCTATAAAACATAAACAAATAACACACAATAAGCTTCCTAGCTTAGTAAGTTCGTAGTAAATATACTCAATAGTTCATAATATACAGATCATCGATTCGTTCTAATTAATATCTAAATCATGGTGACTAACAAACTTTCCTCATACTTACTAAAGTGTTTTATGAACAAGTTCATAAATTCTTCTATTTGGATTTCATGCTTTATATGTACATACCTGTACAAATTCATATCGAACTCATACCTTTACGTGATACTGTCGAATACTCGATAGCTCACACACTAAATGCCAAAGCATAGCTAAAGCAATTATAATCTCGCACACTAAATGCCTTTCATAGCCGAAGCTATCTCAGTCTTGCACACTAAGTGCCATATATAGCTGAAGCTATTCCGATTTGCACACTAAGTGCTTTATAAAGCTGAAGCTATCTCGATACACACACTAAGTGCGAAACATAATCAATTCATCGTCGTACACAACCATCTCATATATATAATTTATGCAATATTAAAGCATTAAAAACATAATTGTAACAATGTTTATCACGTACGAACTTACCTCGAACGTAAAATTGACGAAACTAGTTGATTAGTCGAGTGCTTTGTTCTTGCATCAATCTAAGTCTAGATTCCTCTTTACTTGATCTATATTATAACAAATTCTTAATCACAGAATCTTTCAATTTAGTCCTCAACACACATTTGAGCATTTTTACACATTAGCCCCTAGACTTTCACATTTAATCAATTTAGTTCTTATTTCATAAATACACCAAATTCACAAAATTCAATAAGACTCATACTTAGCCAAATTCTCTATAGGTCCCTAGAAACCCATATTTTTCATTTATTTCACATTTCAATCCTTCAATTTACACTTTTCAAAATTTAATCCCTATTTTGTATTTTTACCAAAAATCACTTAATAAAACATATTAATCTATCAACAATTATTCATTTTCCATCATCAACACTCAAAAACATCAAGCTACCATCAATGGCAACTCACAAATTCAAAAATTGAGGCATAGGCTAGCTAGTACTCAAAGCAACGATCACAAAAACTAGAAATCATCAAAAACCGAACTCGAAACATACCTCAACTAAGCCACACAAATGCTGAACCCTAAATGAGCTTCAATATTTTATTTTCTTTTGATTTTCAATGGAAGATGATGATAATGAAGCCAAATTTTGTTTTCTTTTATTAATAATAATATTAGTAAACAAATTACCAGTTTAATCTTAATTAAAACCATCAAATTCCATAATATTAAGCCCATTTTTGTCCATTCTCACTATCAATGGAATAATAAGATCATAAGGACCTTTAGTTTAATAAACCATAGCAAATAGACACATTTAACATATAGAATGCCACTTTTGCATTTTACGCGATTTAGTCTTTTTCTAAAATTGAGCTATTAAATATAAAATTAACTCACGAAATTTTCACACATACATATTCACATGCTGTAAACACATAAAATAATATTAAAATAATTTTACAGTCACAAATTTGTGGCTCTGAAACCACTATTCTAGTTTAAGCTAAAATCGGGCTGTTACAACTCTCCCCCTTAGGGATTTTCGTCCCCAAAAATCTTACCAGTGAATAGGTTTGGAATTTCTTTCTCATAGCATCCTCGGTTCCCACATAGCTTCTTCTACCCTGTGTTGATTCCATAATACTTTCACTAATGAAAATTTCTTATTTCTTAGCTCTTTGATCTCACGAGCTAGAATTCGAATAAGTTCTTCACTGTATGATAAGTCTGACTGAATCTCAACTTCGATCGGGGAAATAACATTCGAAGGATCAGATCGGTATCGTCGAAGCATCGATACATGAAATACATTATGAATCTTTTCTAACTCAGACGACAATGCTAGTTGATAAGCAACTGGTCCAATTTGCTCGGTAATTTCATACGGTCTGATGAATCTCGGACTCAATTTGACTTTATGACCGAATCGAAGTATTTTCTTCCACGAAGATACTTTCAAAAACACCTTATCTCTGATCTGAAACTCAATATCCTTCCATCTCAAGTCTGCGTATGATTTCTGACGATATGACGTTGCTTTCAGACTATCACGAATTACTTTCACTTTTTCTTCAGTCTCTCTAATCAGATCAACCCCATGGATCTTATTCTTGCTAAGCTCAGTCCAGTACGACGGTGTTCTACATTTATGATCGTATAAAGCTTCATATGGTTCCATTTTAATATTCGATTGAAAACTATTATTATACAAAAATTCAATCAACGGCAAATACTTTTCCTACGTACTTCAAACTCAAGAATGCAACATCTCAACATATCCTCGAGTATCTGTATAACTCGCTCGGACAAACCATCCATTTACGGGTGAAATGCGATACTAAAATGTAGTTTTGTACCCAATGCATCTTGCAATTTCTTCCAAAATCTCGATGTGAACCTCGAAACTCTATCCAAAAAAGTAGAAATAGGTACTCCGTGCAATCTCACAAGTTCGAAGATATACAACTTAGCAAACTTTTCAAGCGAATAGTCTATTCGTACAGGAATAAAATGAGTCAATTTTGTCAACCGATCAACAACAACCTAGATTGCATCTTTCTTACTCAGAGATAGGTGCAAGCACATTGTTGGTTGCAATAAACCGAACGATAATTGATGTTCAGCTTTGACTTGCTGACAAATCAAACATTTCGAAACAAATTTCAAAATATCATACTTCATGCCATGCCACCGATAAAGTTGTTTCAAATCACTATACATTTTCGTGCTTCCCGGATGAACAGATAAACAACTACTATGTGCTTCATTCAAAATCATCTGAATTAACACTGAATTACTTGGAACACATATTGGGCCACTGAATCTTAAACTGTCATTAGAATCAAGTTGAAACTCTAAGTCCGAGTTCAAATCACATTGAGCTCATTTTGCTAATATTTCATTATCAAATTTCTGAGCTTCGTAAATCTACTGTATAAAAAACGGTCTCGCTTTCAATTCAGCTGCAATTGAACTATCATTAGATAGAGCCAACTGAGTATTCATTGCACATAGAGCAAACAAAGATTTTTAGCTTAATGCATCAACAACAACATTTGCTTTTCCTGGATGATAATCAATCACTAGCTCGTAATCTTTTAGCAATTCTAGCCATCTCCGCTGTCTCAAATTCAAATCTTTCTGTGCCATCAGGTATTTCAAACTCTTGTGATCTAAATAAAAATGGCATTCCTCATCGAACAAATAATGGTTCCAGATCTTCAATGCAAACACAATGGCTACTAACTTTAAATCATTCGTCGGGTAATTCTTTTCATGCGGTTTCAACTGTCTCGAGGCATAAGCTATGACTTTGCCTTCTTGCATCAAATCACAACCCAAACCATTCAACGATGCATCACTATAGATCACAAATTCTTTACCCGATTCTGGCTGTACTAACACTGGAGCTTTAGTCAAAAGAACTTTCAGCTGGTCAAAACTTTTTTGACATTTCTCGGACCATTCAAATTTTACATCTTTCTAAAGCAATCATGTCAACGGAGTTGCAATCATCAAAAAGCCTTTCATGAACCGTCTGTAATAGCCAGCTAGTCCCAGAAAACTGTGGGCTTCAGATACATTTCTCGGAGGCTTCCAATCCATTATTGTAGAAATCTTGTTTGAATCGACTCTAATACTCGATGCTAACACAATATGTCCCAGGAAAGCAACCTCACGCAACCAGAATTCACATTTACTGAACTTTGCATATAACTACTTATCACGCAGAGACTGTAATATAATTCTCAAATGCTCAGCATGTTCAGTTTTATTTCGTGAATATATCAATATATCATCAATGAACACAACAAAAAAATCGATCTAGGTACGATCTGAAAATACGGTTCATTAAGGCCATAAAAGCAGCAGGTGCATTCGTTAGTCCAAAAGGCATAACTAAAAATTCATAGTGACCGTATCTTGTTCTGAATGTAGTTTTCAGTACTTCAGAATCTTTAACTCTTAACTGATAACAACCCGATCTCAAATCTATCTTTGAAAACACTGTAGCCCCTTTTTAATTGATTAAACAAATCATCAATCCCCAATAGAGGATATTTGTTCTTGATTGTCACTTTATTTAGCTGTCTATAGTTAATACACATTCTCATCGTGCCATCTTTCTTTTTCACAAATAACACAGGAGCACCCCAAGGCGAGAAACTCGGTCTTGCAAAACATCTATCCGTTAGTTCTTGCAATTGAGCTTTCAATTCTTTTAACTCTATTGGTGCCATTCGATACGGAGCTATCAATATCGGTGTAGTTCTTGGCACTAAGTCAATGCCAAACTCAACCTCTCAGATTAGAGGTAAACCTAGTATCTCTTCAAGAAATACATCCGGATATTCACACCCAACTGGCACTGATTCAGTCTTCTTTTCAGTCACTTTTGTATCAAGCACATAAGTAAAATAAGGTTCGTGACCTTTTCTCACATATTTCTTAGCTAATATCGATGAAATCATTACTAGAAAGCCATTTAAATCATCTGACTCAATTTGGATAATCTCATTATTCTGACATCTCAGATCAATCGTCTTTCGTTTATAATTCACAATAGCATCATGCAGTGTTGGCCAATCCATACCCAGAATTATATCAAATTCATCAAATGGTAACAACATCAAATCAGCCGAAAAGTAGAAATCTTGAATCATCAACGGACAGTTCTTGCATACTTTATCAATCAACACACACTTTCCTAAGGGGTTCGATACTTTAATTACAAATCCAGTAGACTCTAAAAGAACAGTTTTACTAGATACTAAATTCACACATATATACGAATGAGTAGATCTATCAATGCAATAACTTTAGTATCATAGAGAGTAAAAGTATCGGTAATAACATTTGAAGATGATGCTTCTTTGCGAGCACAAATAACGTAGGCTCGTGCAGGTGCTCTAGCATTGGATCTCACAGTAGAATCTCTCGTTGTACCACGGTTACCGCTTGCATTTCCCATATTTCTTGGTGGGCTCCCTCGAGTAGCTGTGTTGTTTGATTTTGCAATCTAAGATTTATCATTTTCAATTAACTCAAGACAATCTCTAATAAAATGATCTTGTGAACCACAACTGTAAGAAGTTCTATTATTATTTTTCACCCAACAATCTCCAAAATGTCGTCTTCCACGTTGTTGACATTCAGGTTTAACATCTTTTACATTGCCAACACTCGATAACAATTTAGCTTGAGCTTTAGGGTTGGTGTATTGCTTTCCGTGATCTCTATTCTAATATCTCACTGAAGCTGTCGATCGATTAAAATAGTTTCTAGATTTCTTCAACAAGGAATGATAAGATTTAATCATCAATCTTTTCCTCAAATCTCTTGCCTCTGAATCAGCCTTTCTTTTTTCTTGGCTAAAATCTTCATCTTTGCATGCCCATTCAACTAGCACAACGAATTCTTTCAAATCTAATATTTTGATCAGAAGCTCAATATCTTCATTCAGCCCATCAATAAACTGTTTACACATTATTTCTTTTGTTGAAACATATTCCTGAGCATACTTGTTCAACTGTACAATTCCTCTCTCGTACTCGGTTATAGTAATGCGACCTTGTTTCAATTCTAAAAACTCTTTATGCTTTTGGTTTAAAAATTGTTGACTTATGTACTTTTTTCAGAACTCGATCTGAAAGAATTTCATGGTAACTCGTTCTTTAAGAACCACAGATTTTAATGTTTTCCACCAATGATATGAATTATCTCTAAGTAATGACACCACACATTTGATACATTCTTCTAGAGTATAGGACAATTCTTCGAATAACCGAATCGTATTTTTGAGCCAAAACTCAGCTCTCTCAGCATCAACATCATCATCAACTGTAGCCTGGAACTCCTCAGCCCCTTGTTTTTGAATCTTATCAACAAGTGGCTTGCTCAATCGAATCGGATCTATCACTTGTGGCACAACTGAGACTTGTTGAGGAACATGTGGGGGTGGAGGTTGTTGAGTAGCCAGATTCATTTGAACGAACTCTGTGAACCACTCACTCATCATTTGGAAGAAGGCTTGCTTAGTATCTCCCCCTTGGCTACTAGTTACGAGTATAGAATTACACTGCACTGCCCCTTGAGTGGGAGTGGGTGCGTTACTTTCAACATCGTCAGCTACGGCACGATCGGGATCCATTTGCTATACAAGAACATATTTTAACTGTCAAAAATCATAACACTGTCGCAGTTTATATTTATGGCACGTATAGCTAGACTCTCACTATAACAACCCGGTTTTAGTTAAATTAGAATAGTGGTTTCGGGACCACAAATTCGAGATCATAAAATTATTTTAATATTATTTTTAGTATTTACAGCATGTGGATATATATGTGTGAAAATTTCGTGAGCTAATTTATTCGTTTAATAGCTCAATTTGAGAAAAATGACTTAATCACGTAAAAAAGTTGTATTCTATATGTTAAAAGTGCCAAATTGTTATGGCTTATTAAATGGAAAATCCTTATGTTTTAATTAGACCATGATTAGTGAGAGTTGACATAAATGGCCTTATATTTGATGATTAAATAGTTTAATGACCAAGGGTAAAGGTAAATTGGTTAATAAGTTAATATTAATTAAAAAAACACAAAATGGTGGCAATTATTCATCCTTCTTCCATCGAAAATCAAAAGAAAATAAAGCCTGGAGAACATTTAGGGTTCGGACATTTGTGTTCTTGATTGACGTATGTTTTGAGCTCGATTTTTGATGATTTTTATGTTTTTCAGATTGTTGCTTTGAGTTCTAGTTAGCTCGTGCTTCAATTTTTGAAAGTGTTGATGATTTTCAAAGTTTCCATTAATGAATGCTTGAGCTTTATGATGTTTGATGATGAAAAATGAAAGTTTGGTGCTTGATATACATGTTTTGTAATGTGATTTTTGACAAAAATGTTAATTAGGGATTAATTTGAGAAAAATGTAAATTGAGGGATTAAATTGTGAAATAACTAAAAGTTTTGGTTTGCTAGAGATCCCTAGGAAATTTGACTAGGCTTTGGTAAAATTAAATTTTGTGTAAATTGTGTTTTTGTGAAATAGGGACTAAATTGAATAAATGTGTAACTTTAGGGATTAAAATGCAAAAATGCCAAAATATGTGTTTGTGGATTAAATTGAATGAATTGGTGATTAAATGGGTTAATTTTGAATACATATAGATCAAGAAAGAAAGAATTCGGATTTAGATCGAGGAAAGTCGAAGGTTATCGAGTAATTAATTCAATTCGTCAGTTCCGAGTACTAGGTAAGTTCGTACGTGTTAAATGAAGTTACAATTATGTTTTTAATGCTTTAATAATGCATAAATTGTATATACATGATTACGATTGCATACAATGACAAATCGACTATGTTTAGCACTTAGTGTGCGTTACAAAATAGCTTCGGCTATAAATAGCACTTAGTGTGTGAATTGGAATAGCTTTGGCTATATGAGGCACTAAGTGTGTAATACCAAGATAGCTTTGGTTTAATGCGATGGCACTAAGTGTGCGGTAGTGTTATAGCTTTGACTAATCATTTATGCACTAAGTGTGCGGGTTTTTTGAGCATTGAAAGATTTCTGAACGATTTAACGTGTTGAACAAAGAGTTGAGAATGAAATAAAAAATACGGGAAAGTTCAGGTATGTACGATGCCTATGTGGTAGTTAATACTATGTGTATGAAGCTTGATGAATTTGTATATACATGTTAAATGGTGGTGGATTAGAATTGAATGATGATATAATAACTACTAAGTGTTTGTTAATTGATGTTTTGTATTATATGAATTGTTGAGTATATTTGGTACGAACTTACTAAGCTATGAAGATTACTGTGTGATATTTGTCTTTTTTTATAGAGTATCGAAGCTAGCTCAGACATCGGGGATCATCGGGAATCATCATAACACTATCGAATCAACTCATTGGTACTTTTGAAGCTTTGCTTATATGGTATATGGCATGTATAGGCTAGTGTCATTTTGGTATGTCTTGAGTTATGATGTTAGCCATGTGATTTTGTCTTGTTATTGATGCAAATATAGCTATGTTTTAACCATTTTAAGTTGGCTTAAGTTATGTGCTTGATAAGTGGTTTATGTGATGCTTATAATGCCAAATGTAACACCCCTAGCCCGAGTCTGATCGCCGGTTTAGGCTATGAGGTATTACCGAGCCAAACAATTAATTTTTTTTGTCCATATAATCAATCAACAAAGACAGAAATTAAGCTGAGTACATACTGATCTTTAAGTTATATATAAATGCCATTTTCATATGGCTAAAATATTTACAATACAAAACATAACCGTCACTAGCCTAACCTATACATGCCATACCAAGGCCAAAATATAACTGTACCAAAAAGATCGATAGTATGATGAACTGCTGATGATCCCCGAGTCGGTGGCCAAAATTGACAATCTATAAAACAAAGAAATAAAATAAAACAGAGTAAGCTTTCGAGGCTTAGTAAGTTTTAAGTGTTTCAAACAATTAAAATGTATCATTTAAAATCTAACATTAAGTATCACAAGAACCCAAATTTAATTTGTAAATTACTTGGCCAAAAACTCACAAGTACATTAATTATAACCTATTGGCCGAATATATATATACATGAATACACATGAAAATTCTCAGTACATATTTCACTATACTATATGGTTCATAAAATTTCTTTAAGACACATGCTTTTACAATGACATACATTGACCAAATAAGTCATTCTCTTATTCTTAAATATGGTATTCATTCACATACATATACACACACTCACATATATATATACCATTCTTTGATACTAATAATTCGTTTTGAAGTCAATTCACTTATGAGTACATAATACGTACGTTAGCAGGTATAACATATATAATACTTACTCGCATGGATATTCAATGTCGTAATCATACTTAACTTACTGACACCGGTCCTATCAAGTCTTAGGACTCGAAACACATATCTAGCACAGCCTGCAGGTTTTTAACCCGGATGTCATTCCAGCATGAAGCCTGCGGGTCTTTAAGCCAGGATACAATTCCAGCACGAAGCCTGCGGGTCTTTAAGCCTGGATATAATTCCAGCACGAAGCCTGTGGGTTTTTAAGCCCGGATACAATTCCACATCAAATAACATGTCTTTTGTTCTTTTTAATCGTATTCTAACACATTTTATTAAACATTTCACATTATTAGTAGCCATTGGCTACATTCGGACATGAGCTTCTTATGAACACCATTATTTCATTTCAGCTTAAAATCATGCATGAATATCACACGTACCTTTCATCCATCAAGCTTAACCCTAATTTACCATTCAACTATAGGTCATACACTTAGATTCTTTACCATTCAACTTAATTCAAATAGAACCAAAAAGATCAAAATTCATGTAGTATATATATGTCAAGGCATTATAAATGTTATACTAAAGGCGATTACTCAAAACTTACCTTGTATCTTTCTGAACAAATTTCGGGTTGGCTATTCCGTGACTTTAGCTTTTCCCTCATCCGAGGTTGCCCCTCTATGCTCTTGAGCTTTAATTCAATAAATTTTAAACTAATCATTAATCAATTATTCAAGTATTACTTTCAGAATATAATACATATATATTCGACTTTCACACATACAGATTATAGTAAGCTTATAAGAAATCAATAAGCAATTCATTAGCAAAAGTTTTTTTTATCAATGTTTACGATATAATCACAATTTCACTATAAGCTGAATTCTTGAGCAATAGTCATTAAATTACTTATAATTGGAGCTACGAAACTCCAAATCAATTGCCGTAAATTTTCCTTGAAAATAGACTCATTTATCTTTTATCCATAAAATTTTCATAATTTTTAGTCTAGCCAATCAATAGCATATTTTTCCTAAAGTTTCCCTTGTTTCACTGTTTGACAAATCTGACCATTCTTCACTACAAAATAAATTTCACATTGTACAGAAATCAAAATATGTTTCGTTTATTTCATTTGAAACTAGACTCACTAAGGAGTTTAAGCATATAAAATTTATTCTATGACCATTTTTATACATTTTATAATGATTTTATAAAAACAGAACAGGGGATCTAGAAGTCATTTTGACTCTGTCCCACAGTACTTCAAATTTTTCATGATCGGTAATTCTTTTACTTTTACGGTTTCTATTATAGAAAACTAGACTCATCAAGCTTTAATTAAATAATTTATTCAGCTTCTAATTCAACTCCTACAATTTATGGTGATTTTCGAAAATCGCCTTACTGCTGCTGTCCCAAGTAGATTATTACCAATTCACTCTTTCACACATTCTTTGCATACATATTATTTAAGCATGTATCTCACCAATCAATTTCATCATATATATATCTATAAATTTACTTATACATAATATCAATACCACATTGTGCTCAAATCATTTTTCAAGTTCAATTTCACCAAGCTTCAGCCTAACTTAACCTATAATAGTTCATAACACATTTAAAGCACATACCTTACTAAATTTTATCATAGTCCACAATCAGCCATAGTACATTCAGCCATGGTATAGACACAATTACATTTAACTTGATTTCTTCATGAAAAATTAAGGCTATAACCGAATAGTCTTTAACCATTTAAACTACAAAACACAATTTATAACTTCAATTTTACAAGCTTATATCATAAGAGTTTCTCCATTAAAATTTTCAATGTATATTCGGCTATAACACAAACACTTAATCTTTACAATTGCAAATTCAAAAACTTAACATACTTTTATAATCTCAACCAAATAGAGTACTTTTATTGATTCACAACAAAACATCAACATAACATTTCTAAATGAAAAATCCTCTCATGACCGATTGCTCCTATAGCTACCAAAATGAAAATTTACACATAGGTTATGGAGGAATTAAGAAACTATCCTAAAACACACAAGAAATTTCTATCAAAACACTTCAAACATACCTTAATCAAGGCTAGGAAGGGGTAGCCGAATGTTTGTTTTCCCCCTTCTCTTCTTGAAATTTTCGGCCAAAGAAATCAAAGGATGAACCAACTTTGGTTTCTCCTCCCCACTAAGCCATTATTCTTTTATTTTTATTCTTTAATTAATTTAGTTTAAATTAATGTTAATATAATATACATATAATATATATGAATCAACTACATGGCCGGCCACTAAAGAAAAATGGATAATTTGACATGCAAGTCCATTTTTTTAACATGCATTAGTAGACCATATTTAAAATTACCTATCACATTTCACAATTGTCTCACATAAGTCCTATTTAATAAATTTTACATACAATTGAAAAAATTAAAGCAAGAAACTTTCACACATGCAGGTTCACATACAATAAGCATAAGATATAACGGTTAATTATTTTTGTGACTCAGTTTTGTGGTCCCGAAACCACTTTTCGACTAGGGTCAAAAATAGGGCTGTCACAACTCTCCCCCACTTAAGGAATTTTCGTCCCCGAAAATCTTACCAGTGAATAGATTTGGGTATCGTTCTTTCATAGAGTTCTCAGTTTCCCAAGTAGCTTTTTCAATCCCGTGTTTGAACCATAACACTTTCACTAACGGAACCTTTTCGTTTCGTAACTCTTTCACCCCGCGAGCTAGGATACGAATTGGTTCTTCTTCATAACTCAAATCAGATTGAATTTCAACCTCTGATAGATTAATTATGTGTGATGGATCGGATCTATAACGTCGAAGCATCGAGACGTGAAAAACGTTGTGAATCTTTTCAAGTTCAGGGGGTAGAATCAATCTATATGCGACTGGCCCAATTCATTCGGATATCTCATATGGCCCGATGAATCTCGAACTCAATTTGCCTTTACGGCCAAATCTGAGCACCTTTTTCCAAGGTGAAACTTTAAGAAACACTTTGTCTCTAACCTAATATTCAATGTCTTTTCGCTTTCAATCCGCATACGACTTCTGACGATCTGAAGCTGCTTTCAGACTTTCACGGATTACTTTTACTTTCAGCTCAGCATCTTTAATCAATTCAACCCCGAAGATTTTACTTTCACTAAGCTCGGTCCTAAACAACGGTGTACGGCATTTACGACCATACAAAGCCTTGTAAGGTGCCATCTTAATGCTTGATTGAAAACTATTGTTGTAAGCGAATTCAATCAAAGGTAAATACCGTTCCTGTGACAGCCCAAAATTGACCCTAGTCGGGAAGTGGTTTCGGGACCGCTAAACCGAGTCACCGAAATGTTTGAATGTGATATTTATTGTGTAGAAAATGTAATTATGAATGTGTGAAAATTTCAAGCTTCGATTTAGTCGATTGCATGTGAATTTAGTGAATAGGACTTATGTGCCACATTTTTGAAATGTCATAGATCAAAACATAAGGACCTATTAGTGCATGTGGAAAAAGGGGGGACTTGCATGTCAATTTTCCCCCTCTATTAGTAGTGGCCGGCCATGACAAGCATGGTAGACCAAGTGTGATGGGCAAGACATGTCATAGACATGTTGTGTTGGTGCATCATGGGTGGAAAAAATAAAATAATGAGCATGGTAATTAAATAATGAAAAGGGAATATGATGAAAAAAAAAAGTGTGTGGTTGTTTCCCCCCCCCATTGCCGTGAGTTAAAGAAAAGAAAAGAGAAAATTTTGTTCATCCTTTTTCATCTTCATTTGGCCGAAAATTCTAAGGAAGGAGGAAAGGAGTTCTTGCTTCAGGTTTGGTTTGGAAGAGGATTAGGAGCAGGTTGGCCATACTTGTATCTAGATCAAGGTATGTTTGAGGTTGTGCCATGAGATTCATGCATGTTTTTTTTAGTTGCTAGCTTGAGTTCTAATTAGCCCATGGTTCAAATCTTTGCTATGTCATGGGGATGATATTCAGCCTAGGTGGATTTTGTATTAATGCCATTGCATGCTAAATATGAAGCTTGTTAATGATGCATGTGATGGTGGATTGATGATTCTTGAATCTTCTTTTTAGCATTTTTGAGTGAGCACATATGTGCATTGGTTGCTAGATGGAGAAGAATCGGCTAGCAAGTTGTGTGCTAAGGCCGAATATAATTTTTGTATATTAATGAGTAATGCATGTGTTAAATTGATGGAAAGGGAGAGGATGCTTTACTAGTGTATATATGTGTGTATTAGCCAAGTTTTGAACTTGAAACAAAATGGTGTTTAGTCAATACAAGTAACCATACTTGTAGAATGTATTAAGTATTGCAATCGGCCCCAACATAGACATGCATATTCGGCCATAGGAAGGAGATTGGTGTTGCATGTATTCGGTTAGAGGCAAGCATATTGATGTTTTTGTCTTGGCTCAGAAAATTCGGCCAAGGGGGAAAAATTAGCTAAAATGTTGAGTTTGATTCATGATTCCGTACATATGTGACTTTAATGTCTAATGTATAAATATGGGCTAAGTGCCTTGTGTTCCTCTTTTCGATGCTCAAATGATTAAATCAATTTATTTGTTTAATTAAGCTCAAGAGCAAAGGGGAACTAAATCCGATAAAGGGAAGGAAAAAGTGGTCGAATAGCTATCGGAATCGTTCGACAACATTCGAGGTAAGTTCTTGAGTAATAGAGCTTAAATTATGATTTGATTAGATCATGTTTTAAGCAAATCAAAATCATGCTCTTTGTGTGTGGCTGTTGAGCCGAAATTGCAAGAATGATAAGTGTCTTGTGTTTGAGTTTTGCTAATGAAAATGAAATATGAATGTGTCATGATTTATTGTTAAATGTGCATGGTTATTCGAATGATGTCCGGGCTAAGTCCCGAAGGCTTTGTGCTAAGTGACCATATCCGGACTAAGATCCGAAGGCATTTGTGCAAGATACTAATTCCGGGCTAAGCCCGAAGGCATTGGTGCGAGTTACTAAATCCGGGTTAAGTCCCGAAGGCATTTGTGCGAGTTACTAAATCCGGGTTAAGTCCCGAAGGCATTTGTGCGAGTTACTATAACCGGGCTATGTCCCGAAGGCATTTGAACGAGTAGCTATATCCGGTTAAATTCCGAAGGTACGTGATTTGGGAATGAATGATCTTGCTGTAAAAATTTCAGTAAATACTCTAGAAACATCCCAACATTGAGGTATGTTTCGTATGTGCTTGAATTTAGTTGAGCCCTTACAAATAAGTATTCGCTCAGTTGATAAACGAGCTACCGGCCTTTGGCTAAGTTGATCTTTTGTGTATGTACATAAGGGCTGGTAATGTGAAGCAAGTATGATATCGAAAATTTGTGCATATGAAATTATCCGTTTAGCTATATGAATGCTATACTTTTGTTGTGCTGGAATTCCTTGCTCAAAACTTACTAAGCATAAATTGCTTACTCCGTTTCTTTGATCCTCTGTTTTATAGATTTTCGTTCTCTAGCTATCGAACTCGGGATTTTGAAGTCGAAGTCGCCCACACTATCAAAGCCCCCCTTTTGGTACAATTTTGGTTGAACTTCGAAATGGCATGTATAGGACTACCCTTTTTGTTGTGGGTCATGGACCCTTTGGATTTGTATAATTTTGGATAGCCATGCGAAAATGGCTTATATATGTTTGAGCATAACGTTAAAATCATTTGGTATGGATATGGTTATTGAGAGGTGTGGATATGCTTAACAAGGATTGGCCATGGGAATGGTTAATCACTATCATAATTTGTGCTATTTATGCTAAAAGGGCTAGTTGAATCATGGAAACTATGAAATAGGTAAAGTCTACCTTAAAGGCAGATGCTGACAGCAGCAGTGATGTAGATTTAGAAAATCACTAAAAATAGTAGGAATGGAATTAAATAGTGAATAAATTATGTAAACGAACCTTGATGAATCTATTTTCACAGGGAAAGTAATGAAACGATCATATGGACAGTATGTTAAGAGATACTCTGGTTCTTGTGAGACAGGGCCAGAACGGTTTCTGGATTTCCTGTTCCGACTTTGGAAATTCATTATAAATTAACCAGAGATAATTAGGAGTCATGCCATATATGTATAGATTCCTCTCTGAGTCTAGTTTCTATAGAAATAAACGACATCAGTATTGAAGCTCTGTGCAGGGAGATATCCAAGTCGTAATGCGCAAAGGTCAGTGTAGTCGATCCCTGTAACATGGGAGACTTTGACTAATAAACTGTACTAATTGGCCCGACCAAAAATTCTAGAAAAACATATGTAGATGGGAATATGAGTCTAGTTTCAGGGAAAATTTACGAAACTGATTTTTGAGTTGTGAAACTCAAGATATGATTTTTAAGGTGACAGTGACGCAGTTAGCCAACTGCCTGGAAATTTTTAAAATGGATTGTGCAAAGAAGTGAGATAAGTCTGCAAACCCCCTCGTGTCCGACTCCGGCGACGGACTCGGGTACGGGGTGTTACATTTGATTGGTATCAGAGCTACGGTTTAGTCGATTCTAGGACTACCGTAATGCGTTGGGTCTAGCTATACATGCCATTTTATGTGATTATTTGATAGTGTGGTGATTTCTGACAATTGTAAATGTGTTTATTTATAGTAATGGATCCCGATCCTGACCGAGCGATAGCTGATGATCTTGAGAGTGTAGCGCCTGCTCCCGCACAAGGGACAGCGCCGGCGGACTCTCAACCTAATGCTAGTAATCCGAATGATGAAGCTAGACAAGCTTTCTATAGCGTGATGAATGATTGGTTCAACCAATACATTCGAACTAATACAGCTGTTCCACAACCTCCCTTCCCGACTAATACAACCCCCGCACCTACAATACCTCCGGTAACTGACCAAATAAGGTCAAATAAGCCCCCAGTTGACAGAATCCGAAAACATGGGGCTACTGAATTTAAAGCTACGGATAGCGACGATGCCGAGCAAGCTGAATTTTGGTTGGACAACACTATCCGGGTGCTCGATGAGCTATCTTGTACACCCGATGAATGCCTAAAGTGTACTATCTCCTTGCTACGTGATTCTGCCTACTATTGGTGGAGTACTCTGACTTCTGTTGTGCCCCGAGAGCAAGTAACTTGGGAGTTTTTCCAAACTGAGTTTCGGAAAGAGTATATCAGTCAGAGATTTGTTGATCAAAAACGGAAGGAATTTCTTGAGCTTAAGCAAGGTTCCATGTCGGTTACTGATTACGAGCGAAAATTTGTTAGACTTAGCAAATACGCTCGGGAATGTGTTTCGTCCCAGGCTATCATGTGTAAACGCTTCGAGGATGGGCTGAATGAAGATATAAAAATGTTCGTTGGCATTCTTGAAATACAAGAGTTCGTAGTACTTGTCGAGCGAGCTTGTAAAGCCGAAGAGCTTAGAAAAGAAAAACAAAAAGTTGATGTGGGAACTGGAGAGTTTCGTAAAAGATCCTCGGGAAAGTCTCTTCAATAGGCATCGAAGAAATTTCAAGATGATGTGGGCCGATCTAGAGGCACTTCGGGCCTTTTTAGACGAGATCGTAATCGACCCCCTGTGGGTACACGAGGCACTTCGGTCGCCAGTGTTGGGAATGAACGTCGAGATAGAACGGAATGTCGATATTGCGGTAAATGGCATTCGGGGAGTTGTAGATTCCCTGACCGCTCCTGTTACAAGTGCGGATCAGTTGACCACTTCAGTAAAGATTGCCCGAGGTTGTCTGAACAGAATGTAAATCAGAGTGGGAAACCGGGTGCTACCACTGCTCGAGGTAGACCATCTAGAAATATGGGCAATGCAAGCGGTGGTCAGAGAGGATCTAGAGATGCTACGACCAGATCCGAGGCTCGTGCGCCTGCTAGAGCTTATGCTATACGTGCCCGCGAGGATGCTTCTTCGCCTGATGTTATTACCAGTACTTTTACTCTCTTTGATACTAATGTAATTGCTTTGATTGACCCCGGTTCTACTCATTCTTACATATGTGAAACCTTAGCATCCAGTAAGACTTTACCTATTGAGTCTACTGAGTTCGTAATTCGGGTGTCAAATCCCTTGGGTCGTTACGTGCTTGTCGACAAAGTGTGTAAGGAATGTCCCCTAGTAATTCGAGGTTCCTGTTTTCCGGCGGACTTGATGCTTTTGCCATTTGATGAATTTGATGTTATTCTTGGTTTGGATTGGCTGACCGCACATGATGCAGTTGTGAACTACAAAAGCAAGACTATTGATTTGAGGTGCGCAAATAACGAGATAATCCGAGTTGAGTCTACGGACTTAAAGGGGTTGCCAGCTGTAATATCCTCAATGTTGGCCCAGAAATATGTAAGAAAAGGGTGCGAAGCATACCTTGCGTATGTACTTGATGACAAAGAATTAGAAAAGAAACCCGAATCTGTGCCGGTGGTTTGTGAATACCCGGATGTTTTTCCTGAAGAATTACTGGGTTTACCACCTGTTCGGGAGATAGAGTTTGGTATTGAGCTTGTACCTGGGACTACGCCGATTTCGATAGCTCCGTATCGTATGGCACCAACCGAGTTAAAAGAGTTGAAAGCTCAGTTGCAAGAATTGACGGATAGAGGTTTCGCTCGACCAAGCTTCTCACCTTGGGGTGCACCAGTATTGTTCGTGAAAAAGAAGGACGGAACCATGAGGTTGTGCATTGACTATCGTCAGCTGAATAAAGTGACAATAAAGAACAAATATCTGTTACCGCGTATCGATGATTTGTTCGACCAACTGAAGGGAGCCTCAGTGTTCTCAAAAATAGATTTGAGATCGGGCTATTATCAGTTGCGAATTCGAGATTCAGACATACCCAAAACTGCCTTCAGAACGAGATATGGTCACTACGAATTCTTAGTGATGCCGTTTGGGCTCACTAATGCCCCTGCGGTATTTATGGATTTGATGAATCGGATCTTCAGACCATATTTGGATCGGTTCGTAGTTGTGTTCATTGATGACATCTTGGTCTATTCAAGAGATGAGACCGAACATGCTGAGCACCTGAGATTAGTGTTGCAAATTTTGCGGGATAAGCAGTTATATGATAAGTTCAGTAAGTGTGAGTTCTGGTTAAGAGAGGTTAGCTTCTTGGGTCATGTGGTATCCGCATCGGGTATTCGAGTTGACCCGAACAAAATTTCAGCCATACTTAACTGGAAATGTCCGAGAAATATTACTGAGGTTCGGAGCTTTTTGGGACTCGCCGGTTATTACCGATGATTTGTCAAAGGTTTCTCGATGATAGCCACACCAATGACGAAGCTACTTCAAAAGGATGTTAAGTTCGAATGGACGGAGAAATGTCAGAAAAGTTTCGATCAACTGAAAACTTATTTGACTGAAGCTCCAATTTTAGTGCAACCCGAATCAGGCAAAGAGTTTGTCATTTATAGTGACGCATCCCTACTTGGGTTGGGTTGCGTATTGATGCAAGAAGGTCGAGTGGTGGCCTATGCGTCGAGACAATTAAAGCCACATGAGAAAAATTATCCGACCCATGATCTTGAACTAGCTGCCATCGTATTTGCTTTAAAAATATGGCGACATTACTTATTTGGTGAAAAGTGCTATGTATTTCGGATCACAAAAGTCTCAAATATTTGATGACTCAAAGAGACTTAAATCTGCGACAAAGACGTTGGCTTGAGTTGTTGAAAGATTACGAGCTTGTCATTGATTACCACCCGGGAAAGGCTAATGTGGTTGCGGACGCCTTAAGCCGGAAATCATTGTTTGCTTTACGAGCGATGAATGTGCACTTGTCTGTTCTACCCGACAATGTGTTAGTAGCTGAATTAAAAGCCAAACCATTATTGATTCATCAAATTCGGGAAGCCCAGAAAGTTGATAATGAATTGGTTGCAAAACGGGCTGAGTGTGTTCCGAACAAGGAATCGGAGTTTCAAATTGATGATGATGATTGTTTGAGGTTCAGAAGTCGTTTGTGTGTTCCAAGGAATTCGGAACTCATTTCGATGATTCTGAACGAAGCCCATTGTAGCCGAATGTCAATTCACCCAGGGAGTACGAAAATGTACAACGATTTGAAACGTTGGTTTTGGTGGCATGGTATGAAACGAGACATCTCCGACTTTGTTTCGAGATGTTTAATATGTCAACAAGTGAAAGCGGAACATCAAGTGCCTTCAAGATTACTTCAGCCGATCATGATACCCGAGTGGAAATGGGATCGAGTCACAATGGACTTTGTGTCCGGACTGCCATTGTCAGCAAGTAAGAAAGATGCGATTTGGGTTGTTGTCGATAGACTGACTAAGTCGGCTCACTTTATCCCCGTGCGTACAAATTTTTCATTGGATAAACTAGCTGAATTGTACGTTTCTCAGATTGTGAGATTACACGGGGTACCTATTTCTATCGTGTCGGATAGAGATCCGAGATTCACCTCACGATTTTGGAAGAAATTGCAAGAAGCTTTGGGTACCAAGCTGCATTTTAGCACTGCTTTTCACCCCCAAACTGATGGTCAATCCGAGCGGATAATTTAGATACTTGAGGATATGTTGAGATGTTGCATCCTCGAGTTCAGTAGTTCATGGGAACGGTATTTACCTTTGATTGAATTCGCTTACAACAATAGTTTTCAATCAAGTATTAAGATGGCACCTTACGAGGCTTTGTACGGTCGTAAATGCCGTACACCATTGTTTTGGACCGAGCTCGGTGAAAGTAAAATTTTCGGAGTTGATTTGATTAAAGATGTTGAACAGAAAGTAAAGGTAATCCGTGAAAGTCTGAAGGCAGCCACAGATCGTCAAAAATCGTATGCGGATTTGAAACGAAAAGACATTGAATATCAGGTGGGAGATAAAGTGTTTCTTAAAGTTTCGCCTTGGAAAAAGGTACTCAGATTTGGCCGTAAGGGCAAGTTGAGCCCGAGATTCATTGGGCCGTACGAAATCTCCGAACGAGTTGGTCCGGTTGCGTATAGATTGATTTTGCCCCCTGAACTTGAAAGGATTCACGATGTCTTTCATGTTTCGATGCTTCGACATTATAGATCCGATCCGTCACATGTGATTAATCCCTCAGAAGTTGAAATTCAATCTGACTTGAGTTATGAAGAAGAACCGATTCGTATCCTAGCTCGTGAAGTGAAAGAGTTGCGAAACAAAAGGGTTCCACTAGTAAAGGTGTTATGGCTCAAACACGGGATCGAGGAAGCTACTTGGGAAACCGGGAGCTCGATGAAAGAACGATACCCAAACTTATTTACCGGTAAGATTTTCGGGGACGAAAATTTCTTAAGTGGGGGAGAGTTGTGACAGCCCAAAATTGGCCCTAGTCGGGAAGTGGTTTCTGGACCGCTAAACCGAGTCACCGAAATGTTTGAATGTGATATTTATTTTCTAGAATATGTAATTATGAATGTGTGAAAATTTCAAGCTTCGATTTAGTCGATTGCATGTGAATTTAGTGAATAGGACTTATGTGCGACATTTTTGAAATGTGATAGATCAAAACATAAGGACCTATTAGTGCATGTGGAAAAAGGGGGGACTTGCATGTCAAATTTCCCCCTCTATTAGTAGTGGCCGGCCATGACAAGCATGGTAGACCAAGTGTGATGGGCAAGACATGTCATAGACATGTTGTGTTGGTGCATCATGGGTGGAAAAAAATAAAATAATGAGCATGGTAATTAAATAATGAAAAGGGAATATGATGAAAAAAAAAAGTGTTTGGTTGTTTCCCCCCCCCATTGCCGTGAGTTAAAGAAAAGAAAAGAGAAAATTTTGTTCATCCTTTTTCATCTTCATTTGGCCGAAAATTCTAAGGAAGGAGGAAAGGAGTTCTTGCTTCATGTTTGGTTTGGAAGAGGATTAGGAGGAGGTTTGGTCATACTTGTATCTAGATCAAGGTATGTTTGAGGTTGTGCCATGAGATTCATGCATGTTTTTTTTAGTTGCTAGCTTGAGTTCTAATTAGCCCATGGTTCAAATCTTTGCTATGTCATGGGGATTATATTCGGCCTAGGTGGATTTTGTATTAATGCCATTGCATGCTAAATATGAAGCTTGTTAATGATGCATGTGATGGTGGATTGATGATTCTTGAATCTTCTTTTTAGCATTTTTGAGTGAGCACATATGTGCATTGGTTGCTAGATGGAGAAGAATCGGCTAGCAAGTTGTGTGCTAAGGCCGAATATAATTTTTGTATATTAATGAGTAATGCATGTGTTAAATTGATGGAAAGGGAGAGGATGCTTTACTAGTGTATATATGTGTGTATTAGCCAAGTTTTGAACTTGAAACAAAATGGTGTTTAGTCAATACAAGTAACCATACTTGTAGAATGTATTAAGTATTGCAATCGGCCCTAACATAGACATGCATATTCGGCCATAGGAAGGAGATTGGTGTTGCATGTATTCGGTTAGAGGCAAGCATATTGATGTTTTTGTCTTGGCTCTGAAAATTCGGCCAAGGGGGAAAAATTAGTTAAAATGTTGAGTTTGATTCATGATTCCATACATATGTGACTTTAATGTCTAATGTATAAATATGGGCTAAGTGCCTTGTGTTCCTCTTTTCGATGCTCAAATGATTAAATCAATTTATTTGTTTAATTAAGCTCAAGAGCAAAGGGGAACTAAATCCGATAAAGGGAAGGAAAAAGTGGTCGAATAGCTATCGGAATCGTTCGACAACATCCGAGGTAAGTTCTTGAGTAATAGAGCTTAAATTATGATTTGATTAGATCATGTTTTAAGCAAATCAAAATCATGCTCTTTGTGTGTGGCTATTGAGCCGAAATTGCAAGAATGATAAGTGTCTTGTGTTTGAGTTTTGCTAATGAAAATGAAATATGAATGTGTCATGATTTATTGTTAAATGTGCATGGTTATTCGAATGATGTCCGGGCTAAGTCCCGAAGGCTTTGTGCTAAGTGACCATATCCGGACTAAGATCCGAAGGCATTTGTGCGAGATACTAATTCCGGGCTAAGCCCGAAGGCATTGGTGCGAGTTACTAAATCCGGGTTAAGTCCCGAAGGCATTTGTGCGAGTTACTAAATCCGGGTTAAGCCCCGAAGGCATTTGTGCAAGTTACTATAACCGGGCTATGTCCCGAAGGCATTTGAACGAGTAGCTATATCCGGTTAAATTCCGAAGGTACGTGATTTGGGAATGAATGATCTTGCTGTAAAAATTTCAGTAAATACTCTAGAAACATCCCAACATTGAGGTATGTTTCGTATGTGCTTGAATTTAGTTGAGCCCTTACAAATAAGTATTCGCTCAGTTGATAAACGAGCTACCGGCCTTTGGCTAAGTTGATCTTTTGTGTATGTACATAAGGGTTGGTAATGTGAAGCAAGTATGATATCGAAAATTTGTGCATATGAAATTATCCGTTTAGCTATATGAATGCTATACTTTTGTTGTGCTGGAATTCCTTGTTCAAAACTTACTAAGCATAAATTGCTTACTCCGTTTCTTTGATCCTCTGTTTTATAGATTTTGGTTCTCCAGCTATCGGACTCGGGATTTTGAAGTCGAAGTCACCCACACTATCAAAGCCCCCCTTTTGGTACAATTTTGGTTGAACTTCGAAATGGCATGTATAGGACTACCCTTTTTGTTGTGGGTCATGGACCCTTTGGATTTGTATAATTTTGGATAGCCATGCGAAAATGGCTTATATATGCTTGAGCATAACGTTAAAATCATTTGGTATGGATATGGTTATTGAGAGGTGTGGATATGCTTAACAAGGATTGGCCATGGGAATGGTTAATCACTATCATAATTTGTGCTATTTATGCTAAAAGGGCTAGTTGAATCATGGAAACTATGAAATAGGTAAAGTCTACCTTAAAGGCAGATGCTGACAGCAGCAGTGATGTATATTTAGAAAATCACTAAAAATAGTAGGAATGGAATTAAATAGTGAATAAATTATTTAAACGAACCTTGATGAATCTATTTTCACAGGAAAGTAACGAAACGATCATATGGACAGTATGTTAAGAGATATTCAGGTTCTCGTGAGACAGGGCCAGAACGGTTTCTGGATTTCCTGTTCCGACTTTGGAAATTCATTATAAATTAACCAGAGATAATTAGGAGTCATTCCATATATGTATAGATTCATCTCTGAGTCTAGTTTCTATAGAAACAAACGGAATCAGTATTGAAACTCTGTGTAGGGAGATATCCAAGTCGTAATGCGCAAAGGTCAGTGTAGTCGATCCCTGTAACATGGGAGACTTTGACTAATAAACTGTACTAATTGACAAAACCAAAAATTCTAGAAAAAAATATGTAGATGGGAATGTGAGTCTAGTTTCAGGGAAAATTTACGAAACTGATTTTGAGTTGTGAAACTCAAGATATGATTTTTAAGGTGACAGTGACGCAGTTAGCCAACTGCCTGGAAATTTTTAAAATGGATTGTGCAAAGAAGTGAGATAAGTCTGCAAACCCCCTCGTGTCCGACTCCGGCGACGGACTCGGGTACGGCGTGTTACAGTTCCCATGAACCACTAAACTCAAGGATGCAACATCTCAACATATCCTCGAGTATCTGAATTATCCGTTCGGATTGACCATCGGTCTGGGGATGAAAAGCGGTGCTAAAATGCAACCTGGTACCCAATGCTTCTTGCAATTTCAACCAAAATCGCGATGTGAATCTTGGATCTCTATCCGACACAATAGAAATAGGTACTCCATGTAACCTTACAGTCTGAGAAACATACATTTCAGCTAGATTGTCAAGGGAATAATCCGTACGTAGAGGAATAAAATGAGCCGATTTTGTTAGTCTATCAACAACAACCCAGATCGCATCTTTCTTGCTTGACGACAATGGCAACCCAAATACAAAATCCATCGTGACTCGATCCTATTTCCATTCGGGTATCATGATCGGCTGAAGTAACCCTGAAGGCACTTGATGTTCTGCTTTCACTTGTTGACATATCAAACACTTCAAAACAAAGTCAGAAATGTCTCGTTCCGTACCAGGCCACCAAAACTGACGTTTCAGATCATTGTACATTTTCGTACTACCCGGGTGGATTGACATGCGGCTACTATGAGCCTCGCTTAAAATCAAAGAAATAAGTTTTGAATTTCTTGGAACACACAGTCGACTTCTAAACCTCAAACAATCGTCATCATCAATTTTAAACTCTGATTCCACATTTGAAACACATTCAACTCGTTTAGCAACCAATTCATCGTCAACTTTCTGGGATTCACGTATTTGATGAATCAATAATGGTTTGACCTTTAATTTTGCTACCAACACATTATCGGGTGAAACGGACAGGTGTACATTCATTGCTCGCAAAACAAACAGTGATTTGCGACTTAAGGCATCGGCAACCACGTTAGCCTTTCCCGGGTGATAGTCAATGACAAGCTCATAATCTTTCAACAACTCGAGCCAACGTCTTTGCCGCAGATTCAAATCTCTTTGAGTCATCAAGTATTTGAGGCTTTTATGATCCGAATATATATGACACCTCTCTCCAAACAAGTAGTGTCGCCAAATTTTCAAAGCAAAAACAATGGCAGCTAATTCAAGATCATGGGTTGGATAGTTTTTCTCATGTGGTTTCAATTGTCTCGACGCGTAAGCTACTACTCGACCTTCTTGCATCAACACGCAACCCAGCCCAAGCAAGGATGCATCACTGTAAATGACAAACTCTTTACCGGATTCAGGCTGCACAAGCACTGGAGCTTCAGTCAAATAAGTTTTCAACTGATCGAAACTTTTCTGACATTTTTCTGACCATTCATGTAACACCCCGAACCCGAGACCGTCGCCGGAGTCGAACACGAGGTGTTAACAGACTTCAAACCACTTATTAAAATTTTTCCAGACAAGCTGTCAATCTGCGTACTAGTCGCTTTAAAAATCATATCTTGAGCTCTGGAACTCGAAATCCAGTTCCGTGAATTTTCCCTGAAACTAGACTCATATTCCCATCTACATATTTTTTTCTAGAATTTCTGGTCGGGCCAATTAGTACAGTTTATTAGTAAAAGTCTCCCATGTTACTGGGGTCGACTACACTGACCTTTGCGCATTACGACCTGGATATCTCCCTGTACAGAACTTCCATGCTGATGCCGTTTGTTTCTATAGAAACTAGACTCAGAGAGGAATCTATACATATATGGTATGACTCCTAATTATCTCTGGTTAATTTATAATGAATTTCCAAAGTCCGAGCAGGGAATCCAGAAACCATTCTGGCCCTGTCCCACGAGAACCTGATTATCTCTTAACATACTGTCCATATGATCTTTTCGTTACTTCTATATGAAAATAGACTCATCGAACTTCGATTACATAATTTATTCATCAATTAATTCCACTCCTACTATTTTTTTAGTGATTTTTCAATCTCATGTCACTGCTGCTGCCAGCATCTGTTACGAAAGCAACTATGCCCACTTCGTGATTACTCCTTGATCTAACTAATAATTCATCATGCATATCACAAATTATGATCATGACTAACCATGCCAAAGGCTAATCATTGTCAAACTTCCCCCTACTACACTATTGCCATATCATGAATTTTAACACCAAAATAATCAACCATGACGTATGGCATAAAAAGGTCGAATTATCAAGATTTGCGACCTAACGTTATGAATCCAAACCCAACCGAACATTTATGCCATTTTCGCATGGCTAAAAGATTACAAACCAAAGTTCAAACACAACATAATAGCCTATACATGCCGAAATGTTCTCCTAAGCCAACTAAGAAGAAAGTACCAAAACTTGCTATCCGGTGTGATGACTTCGATGACGGCCCGACCACGCAAAAAGAGACGAGTCCAAGAAACCTAGAATAGGTGACAAGGAAACACCGAGTGAGTTTATAACTCAGTAAGTCATAAGCAATACACTACCATCCATTAATAACATTATCACAAGAGGAAACAAAATGGAACGAGGCTAGTTACTCCATCCATACCGAACCATACCATAGTTCCTCCGACCTATCGGCTCAATCTCATACCAAATCATGCATTCACATTCCATATACTCATCAATAGAATATTCGAGGCATTTTCATAAATCATTTCATTTTCGTTACAATCATACAACTAAACGGCCTTTCACCCATTCCACGATAAATCTTATGTACATGACTTCAAGTATATTTGTCACATAGGTTCAACTTACCAAGCTCAACTCCAACTATAAACATAGCACCTATTAGCCATGAACTCAAGATACTTACCCGATCCGCTGTCCGTGATCGACTCAATAGCGTCGCACACTTAGTGTCCATAATGATTCAAGAATATATATTAAGTCCGCACACTCAGTGCTATATAATCAACTCGCACACTTAGTGCTACATAACTAAACTCGCACACTTAGTGCTACATAGTCAACTCGCACACTTAGTGCTACATAGTCAAACTCGCACACTTAGTGCTACATAGTCAATTCGCACACTTAGTGCTGCACAATTTAAACCCGCACACGTAGCGCCAATCTCATGGTCATAAATGTTTATACCCGCACATTTAGTGCCGAGATCAACAACTCAATACATCTCACCTCTTTTCTTTTCATTCAACACTTTCATCATCACATACGTACATGCATATATATATTTATTCATTCCATTCAGCATTATTACATAAACGTTATGACCATTTGAATTAATACCAACTATATGCTTAATGACTTACTTTATGTTGGGTAAGACGGTTCCAACTCGGCTACTCAATGATCTTTTCTTTGCCTTTGCTTGATTCTCTCCCTTTGATGTCTTGATCTATAATAAACACATTTAGTGGTTTAATTTTCTTGCTGGATACTTATGTATAATTTAACGGTTTTCACTCCATTTCACAATTATCCTTGTTCAAAATATCAAAACCTTAACCATATTCGATTAATGCTTCAAGGCCGAATGCATTATCGCTATTATGGTAACCTAGTCTTGAGTATTTTTGATTCTAATATACAACATCATGAATCAACTCAACCTTATAAGCCAATATTACTCCTTCAATCGGTTATCAAGAGTTAACAAAAATAGTATCACAAACATATACACCTATATGGCCGAATATACCAAATTAAATTTGACCTTACGTATGTGATTACCTATAGTTAATATACATCAAATTTCATACATTTAACCCTTAATTTCCACCACATAACAAGCATAAATCGGGTTTATGGATATACCATGGCCGATTCAATCTAATCACTTCCAAAATCATCAACCATTTTCAATGCATATAACATATATAAACATGAATAAGTTTCATATAATCTCTTAACACATTAACTTCTTCCATCTATAACCTTTTGCTTCTTTATCCATCAAAACTTAAAGGAAATAATCAAATTCCTTCTTTAATAGCCATAGCCGAACGGTCCATCCATCCATCAAAGTTTAAAAAAATTTAGCATGGTCTAAGTAAGAACCATGATAATTAACCTAAAACAAGCTAAAATTTCACAATTTTAACACAATATACTAACCTTATTAAACATTCAAATGGCCGAAAGTTCTTTGCCCCTATTCCTTCCTTCAATTCGGCCAAGAAGACAAGAATGAAGCCCCTTTTTTTTTTCATCACATTTTCATTCTTTTCTTTTATTTATTAAATCCCATAACCCAATATCAATTTCAACAAATATTTTGCCCATCATCAACCCACCTTGGCCGGCCACTATAAGGAAAATTGGGCAATTTGACATGCAAGTCCACCTTTGTGTTGACATGCACTAATAAGCCCCTTTAAAATTAGCCTATCATTTTTCACCATGTCTCATGTTGATCCCTATTTAATAATTCCTCATGCAATTGGCAAAACTAAGGCATGAAACTTCCACATATGCATGCACACACATAATAAACATAGAATATAACAATTAATTATCTTCATAACTCGGTTTTGTGGTTCCGAAACCACTTCCCGACTAGGGTAAATTTTGGGCTGTTACAATTCAAACCTAACATCTTTCTGAAGTAGTCTCGTTATTGGTGTGGCTATCATCGAGAAACCCTTTACAAACCGTCTGTAGTAACCAGCAAGCCCTAAAAAGCTTCGAACTTCAGTAACATTTCTCGGGGGTTTCCAATCAAGTATGGCTAAAATTTTGCTTGGATCAACTCAAATTCCCGATGCAGATACTACATGTCCTAAAAAGCTAACTTCTCTCAACTAGAACTCACATTACTAAACTTAGCATACAACTGCTTATCCCGTAAAATCTGTAACACTAATCTCAGGTGCTCAGCGTGTTCGGTTTCATCATATGAATAAATCAAGATGTCATCTATAAACACAACTACAAACCGGTCCAAATACTGCCTGAAAATTCGGTTCATCAAATCCATAAATACCGCAGGGGAATTAGTGAGCCCAAACGGCATCACTAGAAACTCGTAGTGACCGTATCTCGTCCTGAAAGCAGTTTTAGGTATATCTGAGTCTCGAACTCGCAACTGATAATAACCCGATCTCAAATCTATCTTTGAAAACACTGAGGCTCCCTTCAATTGATCAAACAAATCATCAATACGCTGTAACGGATATTTATTCTTTATTGTCACTTTATTCAACTGACGATAGTCGATGCACAACCTCATGGTTCCGTCCTTCTTTTTCACAAACAATACTAGTGCACCCCATGGAGAAAAACTCAGTCGAGCGAAACCTCTATTTGTCAACTCTTGCAACTGAGCTTTCAATTCCTTTAATTCGGTTGGTGCCATACGGTACGACGCTATCGAAATTGGTGTAGTCCCAGGTACAAGTTCAATACCAAACTCTACCTCCCGAACAGGTGGTAACCCTGGCAATTCCTCGGGAAAAACATCTAGATACTCACAAACCACTGATACTGATTCAAGCTTCTTTTCTGATTCTTTACTATCAATTACGTATGCAAGATATGCCTTACACCCCTTTCTTACATATTTTTGAGCCGACATCGAGGATATTATCATTGTTGATAATCCGTTCAAATCAGTAGACTCAACTCGGATTACCTCATTATTGGTACATCTCAAATCAACGGTCTTACCTTTGCAATTCACTACTGCATCATGTACGGTCAACCAATCCATACCGAGGATAACATCAAAGTCATCAAACGGTAGAAGCATCAAATCAGCCGAAAAACAGAAACCTCGGATTTTTAAGGGGCATTTCTTACACACCTTATCGACAAGCACATATTGACCCAAGGGATTTGACACTCTAATAATGAACTCAGTAGACTCAAAAGGTAAAGTCTTACTGGATGCTAAAGTCTCACATACATAAGAACGGTTAGAACCAGGGTCAATCAAAGCAATCACATCAGTATCAAAGAGAGTGAAAGTACTAGTAATAACATCAGGCGAAGAAGCATCCTTGCGTGCACGTATAGCATAAGCTCTAGCAGGAGCACGAGCCCTGGATCTGGTTGTAGCATCTTTAGACTCTCTCTGACCGCCGCTAGCATTCCCCGTATTCCTAAGTGGTCTACCTCGTGCTGTAGTACTCGGTTTCCCACTCTGATTCATATTCTGTTCAGACAATCTCGGGCAGTCCTTAATAAAGTGGTTGGCTGATCCGCATTTATAACAGGAGCGGTCATGAAATCTACAACTCCCCGAATGCCATTTACCACAATACTTGCACTCTGTCCTGTCCCGACGATCATTTTCAACACTGGCAACTAAAGTGGCTCGTGTACTCACAGGGGGTCGATCGTGGTCTCGCCTGGAAAAACCCGAAGTATTCTTTGATCAGCCTGAATCATCTCGAAATTTCTTCGATGATTGCTTAAAAGACTTTCTTGAAGATCTTTTACGAAATTCTCCAGCTTCGACATCAGCTTTCTTTTTTTCTTTACTAAGTTCTTCGGCTTTGCAAGCTCGCTCGACAAGTACTACGAACTCTCGTATTTCTAGAATGCCTACAAACATCTTTATATATTCATTCAGCCCATCTTCAAAATGTTTACACATAATCGCTTCAGACGATATACATTCCCGAGCATATCTACTGAGTCTAACAAACTTTCGTTCATAATCAGTAACTGACAGGGAACCCTGTTTAAGCTCAAGAAATTCTTTTCGTTTCTGATCAATGAACCTCTGACTGATGTATTTTTTTTCAGAATTCAGTTTGGAAGAACTCCCACGTCACCCGTTCTCTGGGTACAACAGAAACTAAGGTGTTCCACCAATAGTAAACAGAATCACGTAGCAAGGATATAGCACATTTCAGGCATTCCTCGGGTGTGCAAGATAGTTCATCAAGTACTCGAATAGTGTTGTCCAACCAAAATTCAGCTTGCTCGGCATCATCACTATCTATAACTTTAAATTCAGTAGCCCCGTGCTTTTTGATTCTGTCAATCGGAGGCTTATTTAACCTCGTCTGATCACTTACCGGAGGTATTGTAGGCGCAGGGGCGTATTATTCGGAAGTGGGGGTTGTGGAATAGCTGTATTAGTTCGAATGTATTGGTTGAACCAATCATTCAATACACTATAGAAAGCCTGTCTAGCCTCATCATTCTGATTGCTTGCAACAGGTTGAGAGTCCATCGGTGCTGTCCTATGCGCGGGATCAGGCGTTACACTCTCAACATCATCAGCTACCGCTCGATTGGGATCAGGATCCATTACTATATGGAAACACATTTTTAACTGTCAGAATTCATCATACTATCACATTAATACTATATGGCATGTATAGCTAGACTCAAACACTCTATGCTAGTCCTAGAATCGACTAAACCGTAGCTCTGATACCAATAAAATGTAACACCCCTAGCCCGAGTCCGATCGCCGGTTTAGGCTATGAGGTATTACCGAGCCAAACAATTAAATTTTTTTTGTCCATATAATCAATCAACAAAGACAGAAATTAAGCTGAGTACATACTGATCTTTAAGTTATATATAAATGCCATTTTCATATGGCTAAAATATTTACAATACAAAACATAACCGTCACCGGCCTAACCTATACATGCCATACCAAGGCCAAAATATAACTGTACCAAAAAGATCGATAGTATGATGAACTGCTGATGATCCCCGAGTCGGTGGCCAAAATTGAAAATCTATAAAACAAAGAAATAAAATAAAACAGAGTAAGCTTTCGAGGCTTAGTAAGTTTTAAGTGTTTCAAACAATTAAAACGTATCATTTAAAATCTAACATTAAGTATCACAAGAACCCAAATTTAATTTGTAAATTACTTGGCCAAAAACTCACAAGTACATTAATTATAACCTATTGGCCGAATATATATATATACATGAATACACAAGAAAATTCTCAGTACATATTTCACTATACTATATGGTTCATAAAATTTCTTTAAGACACATGCTTTTACAATGACATACATTGACCAAATAAGTCATTCTCTTATTCTTAAATACGGTATTCATTCACATACATATACACACACTCACATATATATATACCATTCTTTGATACTAATAATTCGTTTTGAAGTCAATTCACTTATGAGTACGTAATACGTACCTTAGCAGGTATAACATATATAATACTTACTCGCACGGATATTTAATGTCGTAATCATACTTAACTTACTGACACCGGTCCTGTCAAGTCTTAGGACTCGAAACACATATCTAGCATAGCCTGCAGGTTTTTAACCCGAATGTCATTCTAACACGAAGCCTGCAGGTCTTTAAGCCCGGATACAATTCCAGCACGAAGCCTGCAGGTCTTTAAGCCCGGATACAATTCCACATCAAATAACATGTCTTTTGTTTTTTTTAATCGTATTCTAACACATTTTATAGAACATTTCACATTATTAGTAGCCATTGGCTACATTCAGACATGAGCTTCTTATGAACACCATTATTTCATTTTAGCTTAAAATCATGCATGAATATCACACGTACCTTCCATCAATCAAGCTTAACCCTAATTTACCATTCAACTATAGGTCATACACTTAGATTCTTTACCATTCAACTTAATTCAAATAGAACCAAAAAGATCAAAATTCATGTAGTATATATATGTCAAGGCATTATAAATTTTATACTAAAGGCGATTACTCAAAACTTACCTTGTATCTTTCTGAACAAATTTCGGGTTGGCTATTCCGCGACTTTAGCTTTTCCCTTATCCGAGGTTGCCCCTCTATACTCTTGAGCTTTAATTCAATAAATTTTAAACTAATCATTAATCAATTATTCAAGTATTACTTTCAGAATATAATACATATATATTCGACTTTCACACATACAGATTATAGTAAGCTTATAAGAAATCAATAAGCAATTCATTAGCAAATTTTTTTTTTATCAATGTTTACTTTATAATCACAATTTCACTATAAGCTGAATTCCTGAGCAACAGTCATTAAATTACTTATAACTGGAGCTACAAAACTCCAAATAAATTGCCGTAAATTTTCCTTGAAAATAGACTCATTTATCTTTTATCCATAAAATTTTCATAATTTTTAGTCTAGCCAATCAATAGCATATTTTTCCTAAAGTTTCCCTTGTTTCACTGTTTGACAAATCTGACCATTCTTCACTACAAAATAAATTTCACATTGTACAGAAATCAAAATATGTTTCGTTTATTTCATTTGAAACTAGACTCACTAAGGAGTTTAAGCATATAAAATTTATTCTATGACCATTTTTATACATTTTATAATGATTTTATAAAAACAGAACAGGGGATCTAGAAGTCATTTTGACTCTGTCCCACATTACTTCAAATTTTTCATGATCGGTAATTCTTTTACTTTTACGGTTTCTATTATAGAAAACTAGACTCATCAAGCTTTAATTAAATAATTTATTCAGCTTCTAATTCAACTCCTACAATTTATGGTGATTTTCGAAAATCGCCTTACTGCTGCTGTCCCAAGTAGATTATTACCAATTCACTCTTTCACACATTCTTTGCATACATATTATTTAAGCATGTATCTCACCAATCAATTTCATCATATATATATCTATAAATTTACTTATACATAATATCAATACCACATTGTGCTCAAATCATTTTTCAAGTTCAATTTCACCAAGCTTCAGCCTAACTTAACCTATAATAGTTCATAACACATTTAAAGCACATACCTTACTAAATTTTATCATAGTCCACAATCAGCCATAGTACATTCAGCCATGGTATAGACACAATTACATTTAACTTGATTTCTTCATGAAAAATTAAGGCTATAACCGAATAGTCTTTAACCATTTAAACTACAAAACACAATTTATAACTTCAATTTTACAAGCTTATATCATAAGAGTTTCTCCATTAAAATTTTCAATGTATATTCGGCTATAACACAAACACTTAATCTTTACAATTACAAATTCAAAAACTTAACATACTTTTATAATCTCAACCAAATAGAGTACTTTTATTGATTCACAACAAAACATCAACATAACATTTCTAAATGAAAAATCCTCTCATGAACGATTGCTCCTATAGCTACCAAAATGAAAATTTGCACATAGGTTATGGAGGAATTAAGAACCTATCCTAAAACACATAAGAAATTTCTATCAAAACACTTCAAACATACCTTAATCAAGGCTAGGAAGGGGTAGCCGAATGTTTGTTTTCCCCCCTTCTCTTCTTGAAATTTTCGGCCAAAGAAATCAAAGGATGAACCAACTTTGGTTTCTCCTCCCCACTAAGCCATTATTCTTTTATTTTTATTCTTTAATTCATTTAGTTTAAATTAATGTTAATATAATATATATAATATATATGAATCAACTACATGGCCGGCCACTAAAGAAAAATGGATAATTTGACATGCAAGTCCATTTTTTTTAACATGCATTAGTAGACCATATTTAAAATTACCTATCACATTTCACAATTGTCTCACATAAGTCCTATTTAATAAATTTTACATACAATTGACAAAATTATTGCAAGAAACTTTCACACATGCAGGTTCACATACAATAAGCATAAGATATAACGGTTAATTATTTTTGTGACTCGGTTTTGTGGTCCCGAAACCACTTTCCGACTAGTGTCAAAAATAGGGCTGTCACACCTTATATGTTGGCTTGTTTTGATATATTTGTATATGGAACTTAGTTTTTGAAATGGTTGATGATAGATAGCTTGTTATGTGTTTGGGATTGCATGTTTTGGTTGCTTATATATGGGTTGAAATGATACCAATTTGGTTGCTATGTATGCGTGAGAAAAAGGGTGGCAAATTGGCTTTTCAAATGGCCTATTTTGCCCACACGGGCAGAGACATGGGCGTGTGTCTCGGCCGTATATGACACACAGCTATGTTACATGGTCGTGTGTCCCCTAGGGTAGCCCTACAAATTTAATTCCGTCTCGAGCATGGCTTAGACACACGGGCGTGTCTGATGACTGTGTGAGGCACACAGCCTTGGTATATGGGCGTGCGTGGCCAATTTGAAGGTACAAGGGCTGGACACACAAGCGTGTGGTTGGCCATGTGACCCAATTCAGTAGTAACCCCTCCAGTTTTCCCACTGCCAAGGCACATGGGCGTGTCTCCGGCTGTGTGGTGCAAACCAGCATGTATGCTCTGTTTTTACATGGCCTAGGACACGCGTTTGTCCGGTAGCCATGTGAGGCACACGACCTGCTTACACGGGCTTGTGACCTATGAATGTAAAATTTTTCTAAGTGTTCAAAATTTTTTATATGTGATCGGTTTAGCCCCGAACCATTCTTAAGCATGTTTTAAGGTGTCGTAGAACCTTATAAAAGACATTGTTAATGGATTTTGATTATGAATATATAAATGTATGTGAATGAGATGAATTGTCCAGTAATGCCTCATAACCTTATTCAAGCGTTAGATACCGGTTAGGTGTGTTACATTTAATTGGTATCAGAGCTACGATTTAGCCTATTCTAGGACTAACATAGCAAGTGAGAGTCAAGCTATACATGCTATTTATATAAACTGAGATAGTGTGATGATCCTTGACAATTAAAATGTTTTTTTCGTATAGCAATGGATCCCGATCGAGCTGTAGCTGATGATGTTGAAAGTAATGTGCCCACTCTCGCTCAAGGGGCAGTGCTGACCGATTCAAGGCCTATGTCAAGTAGCCAAGGAAGAAAGGCTAACCAAGCCTTCTTCCAAATGATGAGCAAGTGGTTCACGAAATTCATACGAACGAATCCGGCTACTCAACAACCTCCACCCCACCTATTCCTCAACAAGTCCCAGTTATGTCGTAAGTGTTAGATCCGAATCGGTTGAGTATGCCACCAGTGGATAAGATACGTAAACACGGGGCTAAAAAAATTTGGGCTACAGTTGATGATGATGCTGAAAGTGCTGAGTTCTGGCTCGAGAACACAATCAGAGTGTTTGATGAATTATTCTGTACTCCTGATGAATGTATCAAATTCGTAGTATCTTTACTTAGAGATAATGCATATCACTGGTGGAAAACATTAACATCGGTGGTTCCTAGAGAACAGGTTACCTGGGAATTCTTTCAGATCGAGTTCCAGAAAAAGTACATAAGCCAGTGATTTTTGGATCAGAAACATAAAGAGTTTCTAGAATTGAAACAGGGCCGAATGATTGTCACTGAGTATGAAAGAGAATTCATATGGTTAAGCAAATATGCCCTAGAATATGTGTCTACTGAGGATATCATGTGTAAAGGATTTGTTGACGGGTTGAATAAAGATATAAAACTTTTAGTCGGGATTTTGAAAATCAAAGAATTTGTTGTGTTAGTTGAAAGGGCTTGTAAATCCGAGGATCTCAGCAAAGAAAAGAGAAAGGCTGATTCAGAGGCAAGAGATTCGAGGAACAGGTCGATGAATAAATCTTATCATTCCTCATCAAAGAAATCTAGAGACTATTTTAACCGACCGACAGCTTCAACGGGATATCAGAATAGAGATTGCGAGAAATTATACACCAACCCTGAAGCTCAAGCCATATTGGTATCGAGTGTGGGAACATAATTAAACCTGAATGTCAACAGTGTGGAAGACGGCATTTTGGAGATTGTTGGGTGAAAAATAATAATAGAACTTGTTATGGTTGTGGTTCAAGAGATCACTTTATTAAAGATTGCCTAGGGTTAGCTGAAAAAGATGGTGCTTAGAACACGAGACCGAGTAACACTACAGTTAGAGGGAGACCATCTTGTAATGTTGGAAATATGAGTGGTGGTAGAGGTGTGACATGAGACACTACAATGACATCTGATACTAGAGCACCTGCAGGAGCCTACGCTATTCGTGCTTGAGAAGAAGCATCATCTCCAAATGTCATTACTGGTACTTTTACTCTCTATGATACTAAATTTATTGCATTGATAGATCTAGGATCAACTCATTCGTATATATGTGTGAATTTAGTATCTAGTAAGACTTTGTCTAGAGTCTACTGAATTTGTAATTAGAGTATCGAACCCCTTAGACAAGTGTGTTATGGTTGATAAAGTGTGCAAGAACTATCCATTGATGATTCGGGATAATTTTTTCGGCTGATTTAATGTTGTTACCATTTGATGAGTTTGATATAATTCTCGATATGGATTGGCTAACATTGCATGATGCTATTGTGAATTACAAAAGAAAGACGATATATTTGAGATGTCAGAATAATGAAATTATTTGAATTGAATCAGATAATCTAAATGGTTTTCCAACAATGATTTCTTCGATGTTATCTTAGAAATATGTGAGAAAAGGTTGTGAAGCTTATTTAGCTTATGTGCTTGATACGAAAGTGACTAAAAAAATAAGATTGAATCAGTGCCAATTGTGTGTGAGTATCCAGATGTGTTTCCTGAAGAGTTATCAGGTTTAAAATCGATCCGAAAGGTTGAGTTTGTCCTTGAGTTAATGTTGGGTACAACGCCGATATCGATAGCTCCTTACAAAATGGCTCTGATAGAGTTAAAAGAATTAAAAGCTCAGTTGCAAGAATTAATCGATAGAGGATTTGCACGACTGAGTTCTCGCCCTGGGGTGCTCCTGTGTTGTTTGTGAAAAAGAAAGATGACACGATAAGAATGTGTATAGACTACCGACAGCTTAGTAAAGTGACTATCAAGAACAAATATCCTTTACCCAAAATTGATGATTTGTTTAATCAATTGAAAGGAGCTACAATGTTTTCAAAGATAGATTTTAGACCAGGTTATTACCATTTGCGAGTTAGAGATTCTGATGTGCCAAAGACTACATTTAGAACGAGGTATGGTCATTATGAATTTTTTGTTATGCCTTTCGGACTAACGAATGCACTTGCTGTCTTTATGGATTTAATTAACCAAATTTCCAGACCGTACCTAGATCAATTTGTTGTTGTGTTCATTAATGATATATTAATATATTCTAGAGATGAAACTGAGCATGCCAAGCATTTGAGAATCGTATTGCAGACTCTTCGTGATAAGCAGTTATATGCAAAGTTCAGTAAATGTGAATTCTGGTTGCGTGAGGTTGGTTTTTTGTGGCATATTGTGTCAGTATCGGGTATTTGAGTCGATCCGAGCAAGATTTCAGCGATTTTAGTTTGGAAACCTCTGAGAAATGTATCTGAAGTCCACAGTTTTCTGGGACTAGCTAGTCACTATAGGTTATTTGTGAAAGACTTTTTGATGATTGCGACTCAATTGGCACAATTACTTCAAAAAGATGTGAAGATCGAATGGTCCGAGAAATTTCAGGAAAGTTTTGATCAGCTAAAATTTTTTTTGACTAAAGCTCCAATGTTAGTACAGCTAGAATCGGATAAAGAATTTGTGATCTATAGTGACGCATCATTGAATGGTTTGGGTTGCGTTTTGATGTAGGAAGGCAAAGTCATAGCTTATGCTTTGAGACAATTGAAGTCGCATGAAAAGAATTGCCTGACGCATGATTTAGAGTTAGCAGCCATTGTGTTTGCGTTTCAAGATTTGGCACCATTATCTGTTTGGTGAGAAATTCCATTTTTACTCAGGTCACAAGAGTTTGAAATATTTGATGACACAAAAAGATTTGAATTTGCGATAACAGAGCTGGCTAGAATTGTTAAAAGATTACGAGTTAATAATTGATTACCATTCGGGAAAAGCGAATGTTGTTGCTGATGCTTTAAGCCGAAAATCTTTGTTTGCTCTACATGCAATGAACACTCAGTTGGCTATATCAGAGGATGGCTCGATTTTAGCTGAATTGAAAGCAAGATTGTTATTTTTACAGCAGATTTGTGAAGCTCAGAAGGCTGATAATGAAATGTCAGCTAGAAGAGCTCAATGTGATTCTAATCCTGATTCAGAGTTTCAAGTTGATTTTGATGATTATTTAAGATTCAGAGGCCAAATATGTATTTCGAGAAACTCAGAGTTGATTCAGATGATTTTGAATGAAGCACATAGTAGTCGTCCAACTGTTCATCCGGGAAGCACAAAAATGTATAACAATTTGAAATAGCTCTACTGGTGGCATGGTATGAAACGTGATATTTCAGAATTCTTTTCAAAATGTTTAATTTGTCAACAAGTCAAGGCTGAGCATCAGGTATCGTCTGGTTTATTACAGCCGATTATGATTCCCGAGTGGAAATGAGATAGAGTGACTATGGATTTTGTTTTGGGATTACCCTTATCTTCAAGTAAGAAAGATGAAATCTGTGTTGTTGTGGATCAATTGATGAAATCAGCTCATTTTATTCCTATACGTACAAATTCGCTTGAAAAGTTAGCTGAGTTGTATATCTTCGAGGTTGTAAGATTACACAGAATACCTATTTCTATTGTTTTGGATAGAGATCCGAGGTTCACATCGAGGTTCTGGAAGAAATTGCAAGATGCGTTTGGTACAAAGCTAGTCAATCCGAGCGAGTTATTCAGATATTGGAGGATATGTTAAGATGTTGCATTCTTGAATTTGAAGGTACGTGGGAAAAGTATTTGCCATTGATTGAATTTGCGTATAACAATAGTTTTCAATTGAGCATTAAAATAGCACCGTATGAAGCTTTATACAGTTAGAAGTATTGAACACCGTTATACTAGACTGAATTAAGCGAGAATAAGATTCATGGTGTTAATCTTATTAGAGAGAATAAAGAGAAAGTAAAAGGTAATTCGTGATAGTCTGAAAGCAGTTGCGGATTGTCATAAATTGTATGTATATTTAAAAAGAAAAGATATTGAGTTTCAGATCGGAGATAAAGTGTTTCTGAAAGTATCTCAGTGGAAGAAAATATTTGGTTCAGTTGTAAAGGTAAATTAAGTCTGAGATTCATCGAGCCGTATAAGATTATCGAACGTATTGGGCCGGTTGCTTATAGATTGTTGTTGCCACCTAAATTAGAAAGGATTCATAACATATTTCATGTATCGATGCTACAAAGATACAGATCAGATCCTTCTCCCGACTGAGGTTGAAATTCAGCCTAATATGTCTTATAATGAAGAACCGATATAGATTTTAGCTCGTGAGATCAAAGAGCTGAGAAATAAAAGAATAATGTTAATGAAAGTAGTGTGGCATCGACATGGGGTTGAAGAAGCTACGTGGGAACCCAAGGATGCTATGAGAAAGCAATATCCAAACCTATTCACTGGTAAGATTTTCAGGGACGAAAATCCCTAAGGGTGGAGAGTTGTAACAACCCAGTTTTAGTTAAATTGGAACAGTGGTTTCGGGACCACAAATATAAGATTGTAAAATTATTTTCATATTATTTTTAATGTTTACAGCATGTGAGTATATATATGTGAAAATTTTGTGAGCTAATTTATTCGTTTAATAGCTCAATTTGAGAAAAGGGACTTAATCGAGTAAAATGCAAAAGTTGTATTCTATATGTTAAAAGTGCCAAATTGTTATGGCTTATTAAATCAAAAGTCCTTATGTTGTAATTACACCATGATTAGTGAGATTTGACATAAATGGCCTTATATTTGATGATTAAATAGTTTAATGACCAAGGGTAAAATGGTAAATTAGTTAATAAGTTAATATTAATTAAAAACAGCACAAAAAGGTGGCCATTATTCATTCTTCTTCCATCAAAAATCAAAAGAAAATAAATCTTGGAGAACATTTTAGGGTTCAGCCATTTGTGTTCTTGATTGAGGTATGTTTTGAGCTCGATTTTTGATAATTTTATGTTTTTGTGATCATTGCTTTGAGTTCTAGTTAGCCCATGCTTCAACTTTTGAAAGTGTTGATGATTTCCAAAGTTTCCATTGATGAATGCTTGAGCTTTATGATGTTTGATGATGAAAAATCAAAGCTTGGTGCTTGATATACATGTTTTGTAAAGTGGTTTTTGACAAAAAAGTCAATTAGGGATTAATTTGAGAAAAGTGTAAATTGAGGGATTAAATTGTGAAGTAAATGAAAGTTTTGGCCTGCTAAGGGTCCATAGGAAATTTGGCTAGGCTTGGGTGAAATTAAATTTTGTGTAAATTGTGTTTTTGTGAAATAGGGACTAAATTGAATAAATGTGTAACTTAAGGGACTAAAATGAAAAAAATGCAAAAATGTGTTTCTGGATTATATTGAATGAATTGGTGATTAAATGGGTTAATTTTGAATACAAATAGATCAAGAAAGAAAGAATTCGGAGTTAGATCAAGGAAAGTGGAAGGTTATCGAGTAATTGATCCGATTCGTGAATTCCAAGTACGAGGTAAGTTTGTACATGTTAAATGAAGTTTCAATTATCTTTTTAATGCATTACTAATGCATAAATTGTAAATATGTGATTACGATTGCGTACAATGACAAATCGACTGTTTAGCACTTAGTGTGCATTACAAAATAGCTTCGGATATAAATATCAGTTAGTGTGTGAATTGGAATAGCTTCAGCTATATGAGGCACTAAGTGTGTGATACCAAATAGCTTTCGTTTAATCCGATAGCACTAAGTGTGTGATATCATTATAGCTTCGACCAACCATTTATTCACTAAGTGTGCGGGTTCTTTGAGCATTGAAAGATTTTTGAACAATTTAACGTGTTGAACAAAGAGTTGAGAATAAAATAAATACGGGAAAGTTCAGGTATGTATGATGCCTATGTGGTAGTTAATTCTATGCTTATGAAGCTTGATGAATTTGTATATACATGTTAAATGATGGTGGATTAGAATTGAATGATGATAAAAGAACTACTAAGTGTTTAGTAATTGATGTTTTGTATTATATGAACTGTTGAGTATATTTGGTACGAACTTACTAAGCTATGAAGCTTACTGTGTGATATTTGTCTTTGTTTTATAGAGTATCGAAGCTAGCTCAGACATTGGGGATCATTGGGAACCATCATCACACTATCGAATCAACTCGTTGGTACTGTTGAAGCTTTGCATATAGGGCATATGGCATGTATAGGCTAGTGTCATTTTGGTATGTCTTGAGTTATGATGTTAGCCATGTGATTTTGGATTGTTAATGATGTAAATGTAGGTATGTTTTAACCATTTTAAGTTGGCTTAAGTTATGTGCTTGACAAGTGGTTTATTTGATGCTTATAATGCTTTATATGTTGGCTTGTTTTGGTATATTTGTATATGGAACTTAGTAGTTGAATTGGCTGATGATAGATAACTTGTTATGTGTTTGGAATAGCATGTTTTGGTTGCTTATATATGGGTTGAAATGATACCAATTTGGTTACTATGTATGCATGAGAAAAGTGTGGCAAATTGGCTTTTCAAATGGACTATTTTTGTCCACATGGGCAGAGACACGAGTGTGTGTCTCAGCCATGTGCAACACACAGCTATGTTACACAGTCGTGTGTCCCCTGGGGTAGCCTACGAATTTAAGTCAATCTCGAGCACGGCTTAGACACATGGGCTTGTCTGATGACCGTGTGGGGCACAAAGCCTTGGTATATGAGCGTGTGTGGCCAATTTGAAGGGTACACGAGCTAGACACATGAGTGTGTCGTTGGCCGTGTGACCCAAGGCAGTAACCCTTGCAGTTTCCCCACGGCCAAGGCACACGGGCATGTCTCTGGCCGTGTGGTGCAAGTCAGTGTGTATGCTCAGTTTTCACACGGCCTAGGACACGGGCGTGTTCGATACACGGCCTGGTTACACGGGCGTGTGACCTATGAATGTAAAATTTTTCTAAGTGTTTGGAAGTTTTTATATGTGATCGGTTTAGTCCTGAACCATTCTTAACCATGTTTTAGGGTCTCGTAGAGCCTTATTAGGGACATTGTGAATGGATTTTGATTATGAATGTATAAATGTATGTGATTGAGATGAACTTTGAATAGGCCGTGTGCCTAACACGGCTACCAGACACGCCCGTGTCACAGGCCATGTGAAAACAGGGCATACATACTGGCTTGCACCACACGGCCGAGGACACACCAGCGTGCCATGGCCTTGGGAAAACTGGAGGGGTTATTGACTTGGGTCACATGGCCGGCCACACGTCCATGTGCCAGCCCATGTGTCACACATGGCTAGTAGACATGCCCGTGTGTCTAGACCGTGTCAAACATGTAGGGTATACTGACTTTAACTCGAAAGGTACCCCAGGGGACGCACGGTCGAGTAACTTAATCGTGTGTTGCACACGGATGAGACACACGCCCGTGTCTCTGCTCGTTTACCCCAGAGGACACACGGTCGTGTAACTTAATCACGTGTTGCACACGAATGAGACACACGCCCGTGTCTCTGCTCGTTTGGACAAAAATAGGCCATTTGTAAAGCCAATTTGCCACCCTTTTCTCATGCACACAAAGTAGCCAAATTAGTACCATTTCAAGACCTGTATAAGTAGCCAAAACATGCCAATTTATACACATATCATGCCATCTATTATCAACCATTCCAACTACTCAATTCCATATTCAAAATATACCAAATCATCATGCCAAAGTTATTAAAACTTACATAAGTTCCAAATGCATTAATACATCAACTAATAACTAACCAAATGAACAACCATTTGGCTATATCAACAATTATGGAAAACATAACAAAACAAACCAACATATAAGGCATTATATACATCTCATATATCACTTATCAAACACATAATTCAAGCTAACTTATGACCATATACACCAACATTTACAAGCCAAATCTCATGGCTAATATCATAACTCAAAAAATACCAAAATGACACAAGCATATACATGCCATATACCATATATACAAAGTTTCAAAAGTACCAACAAAATGATCGATAGTGTGATGACACTTCCCGACAATCCCCAAGTCCAAGTTAGCTTTGATTCTCTATAAAACATAAACAAATAACACACAGTAAGCTTCATAGCTTAGCATGTTCGAACTAAATATACTCAACAGTTCATAATATACAGATCATCAATTCATAGTAATTAATATCTAAATCATGGTGACGAACAAACTTTCCTCATACTTACTCAAGTGTTTTATGAACAAGTTCAGAAATTCTTCTATTTGGATTTTATGCTTTATATGTACATACCTGTACAAATTCATACCGAACTCATACCTTTATGTGATATTGTTGAATACTTGATATCACACACACTAAGTGACAAAGCATAGCTGAAGCAATTATAATCTCGTACACTAAGTGCCTTTCATAGCCGAAGCTATCTCAATCTCGCACACTAAGTGCCTATATAGCCCAAGCTATTCCAATTCACACACTAAGTGCTTTATATGGCCGAAGCTATCTCGATACGCACACTAAGTGCCAAACATAATCAATTCATCGTCGTATGCAACCATCGTCTCATATATATTGTAACACCCTAAATTTGGGCCTAGAAGTTTTGGGCCTTGAGCATGGGAGCGGTTGAAGGTAGCTTATAATATTTTTTTGTGCATGTAAATTTCGTTAATGAAGGTTTGTTTTAGTGGTTAAGTGTTGGAGAAGTCCAGGGTTCAAATCTGGACTCTAGCAAAAATTTTGGTTTAAGATGAATCAAACCCTGGGTGTAGTTGGTAGGCCTTAAGAATATTGTTGGGGAAGTTGTGACACAAAAAGGAGTGTGGTGTAGTGGTAAGGTGGCGCCGCTTAGGGGACAAGGAAGTGATGCCATAGAGGAAGCAAGGGGTCCAAGGTTCAAGTCTTGGCTCTTGCAATATATTTTGGTTTTTCTTTTCAATAAATCTGGAAGCAAGTAGGTGCACTTTAAAGTTTAATGTGTTGGATTTATGACACAAATGAGTTGATGGCCTAGTGGTGGTAGCGTGAGTTGGCATGTGAGAGGACTTTGGTTCGAATCCCTTGGCACGCAAAGGTTGATTATTTTGCTATGTTGGGACGGCAAGAGTTGGTGTTGGTTTTAAACTCTGGTGATGGAGGGATCTCACATCGGGAAGCTAACATAAGAGTGGTTGCGAAGCTGGCTTTAAATCGAGAGAACCATGAGGAGAGTTGGCATATCCTTCTTGGCTGATCCCTTTCGCTTTGTGACGTGCTCGTTTGGGTTGGGCGTCAGCTAAGAGTGTTTGGAGCGCGGATTAACTGCAGTCTCCTAATAGGTGTGTATTTCTCATTACTCTAGCAGTAGGACGGCTATTTCAGGCCGCAATGGGCTGAAATGGGCCATGTGGTCCCAATGGGTCCGTAGGCCCAAGTGGATAAGTTGTAGAATTACTAAAATACCCCTGTAGGGTAGGACTACCGATTTACCCCTAGAGGGTAAAATGACTATTTTGCCCCTCGTACGTAAATGACTAACTTGTGTGATGATTGGGTTAGTTGACGTGGATTTATGTTAGTTATCGTTAATTCGTAAGTCTAATGTATTAGTGATCGATTGTAGGATTATCGCGTGGGAGATATCGTCATCAACCAGGTGTGTAAATGACACCCTCCCTTAGACTGAATCGGTAAAAGCCAAAATACCGAAACGTTGGTATTTTGTGAACTCACGAGCGTGCGAGCGCTCGTGAGACAGTTGTTAATGAATATGGTGCATTTGGATGATTAGAGTGCAGAGTGTGCATTTTCGTGCACAACGGTATTTTTGGGATTAATGGGCCGAAAACGGGCCCATTTTGGTAAAAAGACGAGGTAAGTACTTCTGATTACTTGGTAAACGTTAGAATGAGCATGAAACCTTAGCAATAGGTTATAATTACTGAAATACCCTTATGCATGCCAAATTACAATTTTACCCCTAGGGTTATTTTTTTCTGAAAAGCATGATGTTCTGTTTCTGTATACGTATGCCATGACATATTATTTCTGTTGCATGAGACATGGGTTTATATTGATGGAGGAAGCGTTTTGGCAGCCTCGCTGCAATCTGGTGGCCTCGCCACATATATTTGTTCTGGTGACTTCGTCAGAATATCTGGCAGCCTTGCTACAATCTGGTGGCTTCGCCACATATATATATCTGTTCTGGTGGCCTAGCCACAATATCTGTATCTGGTGACTTTGTCACAATATCTGGCAGCCTCGCTGCAATTTCTGTGGTGTGTAGCGGTTGGGTGGGTTGAGTAGTCTCCCCACATGGTGTAAGGCTGGTACGGGGGTGTTATAGATGGCTCTGGGTTGGGATTTCTGCATTCATGATATATTTGTTCTGTATCTGCTATGGGCCTATGGGTTTCATTCTAATTTCTGTTCTGGGCCAAGGCCCAGATAAGTTTGACTCTGAGGTTTGATCTGTTTTGGGCTATGGTTGGGTTATGTTACACACTGAGTTTTCGTAAAGTCACCCCGTTTATTAACCTTTCAGGTAATTTCCAGCCTTAGACGGATCGGGGCTGAGAGGGGCTCAGAGGAAGAGACACACACTGTTTATGTTACAGTTTTGATTATTACTTTTAAATGTTTTTATGTGGGTTGTAGTAAAGCCGTTGTAATTTTCTGGATTTCAAATTTGGAATTTTATTTATTGTTCTTATAATTCCTAGTATTAGAACACGGTTTTCCAAAGCAACTACTGTTGTTTAAAATATCACGTATCTGCAATTGTTTTTAAATTAAGCTTCCAAAACTACCAAGATTTTTACCAAGTTGTTAAGAATGTTATTCAGCTGAGGTTTTCTAACAAGGTTTAAAAAGGGTATAAGTTTTTAATTATTAAGAAGGGTTTTTAGTGGAAACATGGTCTTCGAAAAACACTTCAATGTGACATGCCAGATTCGAGCCAAACTTCCAGGCCGGGTTTGGGGTGTTACATATATAATTTATGCAATGTTAAAGCATTAAAAACATAATTGTAATAATGTTTATCACATACAAACTTACCTCAGACATAAAAATGACGAAACTAGTTAATTAGTTGAGTACTTTGTTCTTGCCTCGATCTAAGTCTAGGTTCATCTTTTCTTGATCTATATTATAACAAATTCAACTCATTTAATCACATAATCTTTCAATTTAGTCCACAACACACATTTGAGAATTTTTACACATTAGCCCCTAGACTTTCACATTTAATCAATTTAGTCCTTATTTCATAAATACACCAAATTCACACAATTCAATAAGACTCATACTTAGCCAAATTATTTATAGGTCCCTAGAAACCCATATTTTTCATTTATTTCACATTTCAATCCTTCAATTTACACTTTTGACAATTTAATCCCTATTTTATACTTTTACCAAAAATCATTTAACAAAACATATTAATCTATCTACAATTATTCATTTTCCATCATCAATACTCAAAAACATCAAGCTGCCATCAATGGAAACTCACAAATTCATCAACCAATTCAAAAATTAAGGCATGGGCTAGCTAGTACTCAAAGCAACGATCACAAAAACATAGAAATCATCAAAAACTGAACTCGAAACATACCTCAATTAAGCCACACAAATTTCGAACCCTAAATGATCTTCAATCTTTTATTTTCTTTTGATTTTCGGTGGAATATGATGATAATGAAGCCAAATTTTGTTTTCTTTTATTAATAATAACATTAATAAATAAATTACTGATTTAACCTTAATTAAAACCATCAAATTCCATAATATTAAGCCCATTTATGTCCATTCTCACTATCAATGGCATAATAACATCAAAAGGACCTTTGGTTTAATAAACCATAGCAAATAGACACATTTAACATATAGAATGTCACTTTTGCATTTTACGCGATTTAGTCCTTTTCTCAAATTGAGCTATTAAACTATAAAATTAGCTCACGAAATTTTTACGCATACATATTCACATGCTGTAAACACATAAAATAATATTAAAATAATTTTACAATTTTATATTTTTGGTTTTGAAACCACTATTCTGATTTAAGCTAAAATCGGGCTGTTACATTCGCTGTGGAAAAATATATTACGTTTTGGTCTAAAAGGGAAATTGAGCCTAAGGTTCATCGGACTGTATGAGATTACTGAACGAATAGGGCTAGTTGCTTATTGGCTAGCATTTCCGTCTGAGTTAGAAAAGATTCATAATGTGTTTCATGTATCAATGCTACGACAATACAAATCTGATCCTTCCCATGTCATTTCCTCAACTAAAGTTGAAATTTAGCTAGATTTATCATACAGTGAAGAACCAATCCGAATTTTGGCTCATGAGATCAAAGAGTTGAGAAATAAAGGAATAGCATTAGTGAAAGTATTATGGCATCGACACGGGGTTAAAGAAGCTACGTGGGAACCCGAGGATGCTATGAGAAAGCAATATCCAAACCTATTCACTGGTAAGATTTTCGAGGACGAAAATCCTTAGGGGGAGAGTTGTAACAGCCCAGTTTTAGCTAAATTAGAATAGTGGTTTTGGAACCACAAATCTGATTTAATATTATTTTTGGTGTTTATAGCATGTGATTATATATGTGTGAAAATTTTGTGAGCTAATTTCATTATTTAATAGCTCAATTTGAGAAAAAGGACTAAATCGCGTAAAATGCAAAAGTGGCATCCTATATGTTAAATGTGCTTAATTGCCATGACTTAATAAATGAAAGGTCCTTATGTTGTTATTAGACCATTTTTAGTGGGAATGGACATAAATGGGCATATATTTGATGATTAAATGGTTTATTAACCAGGGGTAAAATTGTAAACTATGTATTAGTGTATAATAAATAAAATAAAAACAATTTTAATCTTATATTCTCATCTTTTTCACCGAATATAGAGAAAAGAAATAGCCATTGAAGCATTTTAGGGTTTGACCCTTGTTATTCTTGATTGAGGTATGAAATTTGTTCGGTTTTTTATGATTTCTATGTTTTTGTGATCGTTGCTTTGAGTACTAGCTAGCCCATGCCCTAATTTTTGTGTTTTTTTGTGATTATATAAAATGCCATTGATGAATGCTTGAGCTTTATGATAGATGTTGATGAAAAATGAAAGATAAATGATAGATTATCATATTTTGTAAAGTGATTTTTGATAAAAATGCTTAAATAGGATTAAATTGTGAAATTTGTAAAATCTATGGTTAAATGTGTGAAATGTTGATCAATATGGGCTGCTAGGAACTCAAGTATAAATCGCCTAAGCATGGGTTAAATTGAATTGTGTGAATTTTGTGTATTTATGAAATAATGACTAAATTGTAAAAATGTAGAAATTTAGGGTTTAAAGTGTAAAAATGCTTAAATAAGTGTTTTTCGACTGAATTGAATGAATTGACAAATAAATGAGTTGATTATGAATACATTTTGATCAAGAAAGGAAGAATTCAGACCTAGATCGGGGAAAATGAAAGTTATCGAATAATTGACTCAAATCGTCGTTTTAGCATCCGAGGTAAGTTCGTACGTGATAAACATTATTACAATTATGGTTGTAATGCTTTGATATTGCATAAATTGTATATACGAGATTATGGTCATATTCGACGACAAATTGGCTATGTTTAGCACTTAGTGTGCGATTTAAGATAGCTTCCGCTATATACGGGACTTAGTGTGCGAAACATTGAATATGACACTTAGTGTATGAGACATTGAGTATGGCACTTAGTGTGCGAGAAATTGAGTATGGCACTTAGTCTGCGAGGCATCGAGCATGACATTTAATGTGCGAAACATTGAGTATGGCACTTAGTGTGCGAGACATTGGGTATAGCACTTAGTGTGCGAAATATTGAGCATTCAAAGGCATGTTATGTATGTATGAACTAGTTATGGATTAATATAGGTATGTATATGTATATTACGAGTTTTAAACCGAAAAAGTCATGAAGTTTACATATAGCATATGAACATGAAGGTGAAAAGTTTGTTAGTAATCAAGAGTTACATGTTATTATGCTTAAATTGTTGAATGATATATTTGTGATTAGATAAGTTTATATTATAAGAACTTACTAGCTTACCTTGTTTGTTTCTTCCGTGTTTTATAGTAAATTCAAAGCTAGCTCGGATTGGGGATTATCAGAGACTACGTCACACTATCCAACCAACTACTTGGTACTTTTGAGTTGTATATATATGGTATATGGCATGTATAGGCTAGTTATGGTACTTTGGTTGTGAATATAGCCATGAGATTTGGCTTATAAATGTATATGTTTTATTTCGTATTTATAGCCATGAGTGATGGCTTATTTTGGTATGTTTTGGTATAAATGTGATTAAGGTTTCATAGTTGTTCAAATGGATATATTTTGAGTTTGGTAAATGAGCTTGTTTAGGTATGTGCAAAAAAGGTGGCAAAGTAGCTTTGCAAATGGCCTATCTTTGTCCACACGAGCAGAGACATGGGCGTGTGTCTCAGCCGTATGCTACACAGGGTCATGATATATGGCCGTGTGACCCCTGGTGTTGAAATTGAATCGAAGTCAGTGTGCTCCACACGGTCTCACACACTGGTGTGTGGCTGGCCATGTGGTATAAGTCAGTATACCCCCTAAATGGCATACGGCCTAGCACATGGACGTGTGCGGCCATTTCATAGGGCACACGGGTTAGACACACGGGTGTGTGGTTGGCCGTGTGACCCAAGTCAATATACCTTCCAGTTTTCACACGACTTGACACATGGGCGAGTCCTTGACCGTGTGATGCAAGTCAGAATGTATGCCTTGTTTCCACACGGCCCGTGACACGGGTGTGTCTAGTGGCCATGTGAAGCACATGGCCTGTTCACATGGGCGTGTGACCCTTGAATGCATGAGAATTTTCTAAGTTTCCCAAGGATTTCAAATGTTATCGGTTTAGTCCCGAACCTCTTTTAAGCATGTTTTAAGGCCTCGTAGAGCCTTATAATGGGCAATACAAATGTGTTCAATTGATTTTGATTATGAATGCATAAATGTATGTATTATGAATGTGAATGATACGTATTGTTTAGTAATGCCTCGTAACCCTATTCCAGCGAAGAATATGGGTTAGGGGTGTTACATATATCCTAATTTGCATGGTCTCCTTAGTCCATTGTAGCCATCATTTGCTAATTATTCAACTCTTACTAAAGAGCCATTCGGTTCCAATCTTAATAAATTAGAATTGAAATTCAACTATTCCTAATTCTGTAACACCCCTTACCCGTACCCGAGGCCGGGATAAGGTACGAGGTATTACCGGAAAAACATACAAACATTAAACTAAATACGGGCCATAAAATTTCATTCATATTTCAAAATGTTCATTCACTTACACATAGTCCCTTATTTGAGTCCACGAAGCCCAAAACATACTTTAGAAAGGGTTCGGGACTAAACCAAGAACTCACAAAAATCTTGGAAATTTCATGCTTTAAGGCTCCACACGCCCGTGTCCCAAAGTCATGTTCCATATAAGGCTGAGACACATGGTCGTGTCTCTGCCTGTGTGGAATATACCTAGGCTATTTTCCAAGCTTTGGTCAACCTTAATCTCTTACACACTTATACAACATCAAAAGCATATAACATGGTATTCATTTAATGATTAAATATTCTCAATTAAACCACAAACATAGCATCTGTATATCATCATACATGTGTCTCTAATACTCATTTTACCTTGTTTATTATAGTACCTGTAACACCCCGAACCCGAAACCGACACCGGAGTCGAACACGAGGTGTTAACTGACTTTAACCCCTTATAAAATTTATTTTCCAGACACTGCCCAATCTGTGTACTAGTCGTTTTAAAAATCATATCTTGAGTTTTGTAACTCAAAAATCAGTTTCGTGATTTTTCCCAGAAACTAGACTCATGTGCCCATCTATGTATTTTTTTCTAGAATTTTTGGTCGGGCCAATTAGTACAGTTTATTAGTCAAAGTCTCCCATGTTGTAGGGGTCGACTACACTGACCTTTGCCCATTACGACCTGGATATCTCCCTGCACGGCACTTCAATACTGGTGCCGTTTGTTTCTATGAAAACTAGACTCAGAGAGGAATCTGTACATATATGGTATGTCCCATAATTATCTCTGGTTAATTTATAATGAATTTCCAAAGTCGGAGAAGGGAATCCAGAAACGGTTCTGGCCCTGTCCCACAAAAATCTGATTATATCTTAATATACTGCCCATATGATCTTTTCGTTACTTCCTAATGAAAACAGACTCATCGAGCTTCGATTACATAATTTATTCATCAATTAATTCCACTCCTACTATTTTTAGTGATTTTTCAATCTCATGACACTGCTGCTGCCAGCATCTGTTACGAAAGTAACTAGGTCCATTTCATGCCTACCCTTGATCCAACTCAATCGAACATTCGTGCCATTTTCGCATGGCTTAAAGTTTACATGCCAAAGTTCAAACACAACGTAATAGCTTATACATGCCAAAATGTTCTTCTAAGCCAACTAAGAAGAAAGTACCAAAACTTGCTATCCGGTGTGATGACTTCGATGACGGCCTGACCCCGCAAAAATAGATGAATCCAAGCAACCTATAATGGGTGACAAGGAAACACCGAGTGAGTTTATAACTCAGTAAGTCATAAGCAATGCACTACCATCCATCAATAACATTATCACAAGAGGAAACAAAATGGAACGAGACAATTTACTCCATCCATACCGAACCATACCATAGTTCCTCCAACCTATCGATTCAGTTTCATATCAATTCATGCATTCACATTCCATATACTCATCAATAGGACATTGAGGCAATTTCATAAATCAATTTATTTTCGTTACAATCAAACGACTAAACGGCCTTTCACCCATCCTACGATAAATTTTATGTACGTGACTTCAAGTATATTTGTCACATAGGTTCAAACTTACCGAGCTCAACACCAAGTATAAGCATATCACCTATTAGCCATGTACTCAAGACACTTACCCGATCCGCTGTCCGCGATCGACTCAATAGTGTCGCATACGTAGTGTCCATAATGATTCACGAATGTATATTGAGTCCGCACACTCAGTGCTATATAATCAACTCGCACACTTAGTGCTACGTAATCAAATCGCACACTTAGTGCTACATAGTCAAACTCGCACACTTAGTGCCGCATGGTCAATTCGCACACTTAGTGCATCATATTCATTTCGCACACTTAGTGCAACATAGTCAAATCGCACACTTAGTGCTGTACAATTTAATCCCGCGCACTTAGCGCCAATCTCATGGTCATAAATGGTTATACCCGCACGTTTAGTGCCGAGATCAACAACTCAGTACATCTTACCTCTTTTCTTTTCATTCAACAATTTCATCATCACATACGTACATGCATATATATATATGTATATTTATTCATTCCATTCAGCATCAATACATAAACATTATGACCATTTGAAATAATACCAACTACATGCTTAATGACTTACTTTATGTTGGGTAAAATAATTCCGAGTCGGCTACTCGATGACCTTCGATTTCCCCTTGTTGGACGCCTCTCCTTTAGGTTCTCGAGCTTAAATAAATAAATCAACTAGTTTAATTACCTTGCTAGTTATTTATATCCCGTAACATTAATAGTTTCATATCAAAAGAAGCATACGGCAACATTCTATTTCAAGGTACATATTCATAATTCAAATTCGACCATATAAACCAACATCATCCACTTGATCAATTATAAAGAATTAAGGTTAATATCACCATGTGTACTCTATATGGCCCATTATACATAATCAAATTTAACATCATCTATGTACTCACTCATATGGCCGAATATACATACCCCCATATAACATCATTTTCATTCCATTTAACACTTAATTTCCACCACATGAACACTTGGCCGAATACTCTTAAACTAGCAAAACTCCACATTTGTTCATACCATCTTTTAAATTCACATGTCTATTTTTACTTTTTTTTTTAAGAGTCATAGCCGAATCGTTTTAACCATGAGTAACATAACAAGCATAGATCGTGTTTATGGATATACCATGGCCGATTCAAGCTAATCACCTCCAAAATCATCAACCATTTTCAATGCATATAACATATATAAACATGAACAAGATTCATATAATCTCTTAACACATTAATTTCTTTCATCAACAACCTTTTGTTTCTTTATCCATCCAAACTTAAAGGTAAGAAAAAATCAAGTTCTTCTCACACATCGACTTTCTGAGCTTCACGAATTTGATGAGTCAATAATGGTCTGGCTTTTAATTCAGCTACTAACACATTGTCAAGTAGAACAGACAAGTGTACATTCATCGCTCGCAAAGCAAACAGTGATTTCCGGCTTAAGGCGTCCGCAACCACATTAGCTTTTCCCGGGTGGTAATCATTGACAAGCTCGTAATCTTTTAACAACTCAAGCCAACGTCTTTGTCGCAGATTCAAGTCTCGTTGAGTCATCAAATATTTGAGACTTTTGTAATCCGAAAACACATGGCACTTCTCACCAAACAAATAATGTCGCCATATTTTCAATGCAAACACAATGGCGGCTAGTTCGAGATCATGGGTCGGATAATTTCTCTCGTGTGGCTTCAATTGTCTCGACGCATAGGCCACAACTCGACCTTCTTGCATCAATACGCAACCCAACCCAAGTAGGGATGCGTCACTATAAATGACAAACTCTTTACCCGATTCGGGTTGCACCAAAATTGGAGCTTCAGTCAAATGAGTTTTCAGTTGATCGAAGCTTTTCTGACATTTCTCCGTCCATTCGAACTTAACATCCTTTTGAAGTAGCTTCGTCATTGGTGTGGCTATTATCGAGAAACCTTTGACAAATCATCGGTAATAACCGGCGAGCCCAAGAAAGCTCCGGACTTCGGTAACATTTCTCGGAGGCTTCCAGTTAAGTATGGCTGAAATTTTGCTCGGGTCAACTCGAATACCCGATGCGGATACCACATGACCCAAGAAGCTAACCTCTCTTAACCAGAACTCACACTTACTGAACTTAGCATATAACAGCTTATCCCGCAAAATTTGCAACACTAGCCTCAGATGCTCAGCATGTTCGGTCTCATCTCTTGAATAGACCAAGATGTCATCAATAAACACAACTACGAACCGATCCAAATACGGCCTGAAGATCCGATTCATCAAATCCATAAACACCGCAGGGGCATTAGTGAGCCCAAACGGCATCACTGAGAACTCGCAGTGACCGTACCTCGTTCTGAAAGCAGTTTTGGGTACGTCCGAATCTCGAATCCGCAACTGATAATAACCCGATCTCAAATCTATCTTTGAAAACACCGATGCTCCCTTTAATTGATCGAACAGATCATCAATACGCGGTAACAGATACTTATTCTTTATCGTCACTTTATTCAGTTGACGATAGTCAATGCACAACCTCATGGTTCCGTCCTTCTTTTTCACGAACAATACTGGTGCACCCCAAGGTGAAAAACTCGGTCGAGCGAAACCTCTATCCGTCAATTCTTGCAACTGAGCTTTCAACTCTTTTAACTCGGTTAGTGCCATACGATACGGAGCGATCGAAATTGGCGTAGTTCCAGGTACAAGCTCAATACCAAACTCTACCTCCCGAACAGGTGGCAAACCCGGTAACTCTCCAGGAAAAACATCCGGGTATTCACAAACCACCGGCACCGATTCGGGTTTCTTTTCTAACTCCTTGTCATCAAGTACATACGCGAGGTATGCTTCGCACCCTTTCCTTACATATTTCTGGGCCAACATTGCTGATATTACAGCTGGCAACCCCCTTAAGTCCGCAGACTCAACTCGGATTATTTCGTTATTTGCGCACCTCAAATCGATAGTCTTGCTTTTGCAATTCACAACCGCATCATGCGCGGTTAACCAATCCAAACCAAGAATAACATCAAACTCGTCGAACGGCAAAAGCATCAAATCGGCCGGAAAACAGGATTCTCGGATTATTAGAGGGCATCTCTTACACACTTTATCAACAAGTACGCATTGACCCAAAGGGTTTGATACTCGAATTACGAGCTCAGTAGACTCAACAGGTAGAGTCTTACTGGTTGCTAAGGTTTCGCATACATATGAATGAGTAGAACCAGGGTCAATCAATGCAATCACATTAGTATCAAAGAGAGTGAAGGTACCAGTGATGACGTCGGGGGAGGATGCCTCCTCTCGTGCGCGAATGGCATATGCTCTAGCAGGAGTACGGTTCTCGGCTCGATCGGCCGTATCAGAGGCCCCCTCTGACTACCACCCCTGCCTCCTAAAATTCTCGGTGGTCTACCTCTAGATGTCACTCCACTAGGTCTTGCACCTTGAATCTTATTCTTCTCATCCAGCTCCGTGCAATCTCTAATGAAGTGGTCCTTCGAACCGCATCTGTAACAGGCCCTGCTAGTAGACTTGCCCCAACATTCCCCTAGGTGTCGTCTTCCACATTGGGGACATTCAGGTTTCTCGTGACGATTATTGCCCACACTAGCTACCGAAGTAGCTCGGGAGCCCATCGATGGTCTTGCCCTGATGGAAATTCCCGCAGTCGCCCTCGACTTATTAATGTCCTCCCTGAACTTCTTTACAGCTGAGAACGGAGCTTTACCCGTCGATCTTTTACGATAATCTCTATCTTCAAATTCAGCCTTCCTCTTCTCCTTTCCAAGTTCTTCCGCCTTGCAGGCTCGTTCAACTAGTGTTACGAATTCTTTTATTTCCAAAATACCCATTAGTAGCTTTAAATCTTCATTCAATCCTTCCTCGAATCTTTTGCACATAGCAACCTCATCAGCTACACACTCCCGGGCATACCTACTGAGTCTTACGAATTCATGTTCGTATTCGGATACAGTCATACAGCCTTGCTTGAGTTCCAAGAACTCCTTACGCTTCTGATCAATGAACCGTTGGCTAATAAATTTCTTTCGGAATTCCGTTTGAAAGAAGTCCCAAGTTACTCGCTCGTTCGGGACTATGGAAATCAAGGTCCTCCACCAATAGTAGGCTGAGTCTCGCAACAAAGATACAGCACATTTTAGACATTCGTCAGGTGTGCATGACAATTCATCGAACACCCGAATGGTGTTATCAAGCCAGAACTCGGCCCTTTCGGCATCATCAGTTACTATGGCCTTGAACTCCTCGGCCCCACGCTTCCTAATCAAGTCTACAGGTGGCTTACTCAGCCTCACAGGATCAGCGACTGATGGCATTACAGGCTCTTGGGGTGGATTATTCAAATTTGGGAATTGTTGGACAGCCGGGTTGGTTCGGGCATATTGCGCGACCCACTCATTCATCATGGTAAAGAAGGCTTGTTTAGCCCCCTCACCTTGATTATTCGCAGATGACTGAGGTTCAACAGGCGGCGTCCCTTGTGCAGGAGCAGCCGCTACGCTCTCAACGTCATCCGCTAGGGTTCTTTCTTCACCGGGGTCCATTTACTAATTAAAACAAAAACATTTCAACCGTCAGAAGTCATCACACATTTAAACATTAACATTCGGCATGTATAGCTAGACTCATACGCACTATGGTAGTCCTAGAACCGACTAAACCATAGCTCTGATACCAATCAAATGTAACACCCCGAACCCGAAACCGACACCGGAGTCGAACACGAGGTGTTAACTGACTTTAACCCCTTATAAAATTTATTTTCCAGACACTGCCCAATCTGTGTACTAGTCGTTTTAAAAATCATATCTTGAGTTTCGTAACTCGAAAATCAGTTTCGTGATTTTTCCCAGAAACTAGACTCATGTGTCCATCTATGTATTTTTTTCTAGAATTTTTGGTCGGGCCAATTAGTACAGTTTATTAGTCAAAATCTCCCATGTTGTAGGGGTCGACTACACTGACCTTTGCCCATTACAACCTGGAGATCTCCCTGCACGGGGCTTCAATACTGATGCCGTTTGTTTCTATGAAAACTAGACTCAGATAGGAATCTGTACATATATGGTACGTCCCCTAATTATCTCTGGTTAATTTATAATGAATTTCCAAAGTCGGAGCAGGGAATCCAGAAACCGTTCTGGCCCTGTCCCACAAAAATCTGATTATCTCTTAATATACTGCCCATATGATCTTTTCGTTACTTCCTCATGAAAACAGACTCATCGAGATTCGATTAAATAATTTATTCATCAATTAATTCCACTCCTACTATTTTTAGTGATTTTTCAATCTCATGACACTGCTGCTGCCAGCATCTGTTACGAAAGTAACTAGGTCCATTTCATGCCTACCCTTGATCCAACTCAATCGAACATTCGTGCCATTTTCGCATGGCTTAAAGTTTACATGCCAAAGTTCAAACACAACGTAATAGCTTATACATGCCAAAATGTTCTTCTAAGCCAACTAAGAAGAAAGTACCAAAACTTGCTATCCGGTGTGATGACTTCGATGACGGCCTGACCCCGCAAAAATAGATGAATCCAAGCAACCTATAATGGGTGACAAGGAAACACCGAGTGAGTTTGTAACTCAGTAAGTCATAAGCAATGCACTACCATCCATCAATAACATTATCACAAGAGGAAATAAAATGGAACGAGACAATTTACTCCATCCATACCGAACCATACCTTAGTTCCTCCAACCTATCGATTCAGTTTCATATCAATTCATGCATTCACATTCCATATACTCATCAATAGGACATTGAGGCAATTTCATAAATCAATTTATTTTCGTTACAATCAAATGACTAAACGGCCTTTCACCCATCCTACGATAAATTTTATGTACGTGACTTCAAGTATATTTGTCACATAGGTTCAAACTTACCGAGCTCAACACCAAGTATAAGCATAGCACCTATTAGCCATGTACTCAAGACACTTACCCGATCCGCTGTCCGCGATCGACTCAATAGTGTCGCATACGTAGTGTCCATAATGACTCACGAATGTATATTGAGTCCGCACACTCAGTGCTATATAATCAACTCGCACACTTAGTGCTACGTAATCAAATCGCACACTTAGTGCTACATAGTCAAACTCGCACACTTAGTGCCGCATGGTCAATTCGCACACTTAGTGCATCATACTCATTTCGCACACTTAGTGCAACATAGTCAAATCGCACACTTAGTGCTGTACAATTTAATCCCGCGCACTTAGCGCCAATCTCATGGTCATAAATGGTTATACCCGCACGTTTAGTGCCGAGATCAACAACTCAGTACATCTTACCTCTTTTCTTTTCATTCAACAATTTCATCATCACATACGTACATGCATATATATATATGTATATTTATTCATTCCATTCAGCATCAATACATAAACATTATGACCATTTGAAATAATACCAACTACATGCTTAATGACTTACTTTATGTTGGGTAAAATAATTCCGAGTCGGCTACTCGATGACCTTCGATTTCCCCTTGTTGGACGCCTCTCCTTTAGGTTCTCGAGCTTAAATAAATAAATCAACTAGTTTAATTACCTTGCTAGTCATTTATATCCCGTAACATTAATAGTTTCATATCAAAAGAAGCATACGGCAACATTCTATTTCAAGGTACATATTCATAATTCAAATTCGACCATATAAACCAACATCATCCACTTGATCAATTATAAAGAATTAAGGTTAATATCACCATGTGTACTCTATATGGCCCATTATACATAATCAAATTTAACATCATCTATGTACTCACTCATATGGCCGAATATACATACCCCCATATAACATCATTTTCATTCCATTTAACACTTAATTTCCACCACATGAACACTTGGCCGAATACTCTTAAACTAGCAAAACTCCACATTTGTTCATACCATCTTTTAAATTCACATGTCTATTTTTACTTTTTTTTTAAGAGTCATAGCCGAATCGTTTTAACCATGAGTAACATAACAAGCATAGATCGTGTTTATGGATATACCATGGCCGATTCAAGCTAATCACCTCCAAAATCATCAACCATTTTCAATGCATATAACATATATAAACATGAACAAGTTTCATATAATCTCTTAACACATTAATTTCTTTCATCAACAACCTTTTGTTTCTTTATCCATCCAAACTTAAAGGTAAGAAAAAATCAAGTTCTTCTCACACATACCATAACCGAAAGCTCCATCCAACACTCTAAATTCGAAATTTTAGTATGGCTAGGTAAGAAAAACGTGATGATAAACCCAAACAACTATTATTTCAAAAGAAAAATTAACAAAATTTACTAACCTCCTCTTCATTCAAAAGGCCGAATGCCTTTGCTCCCCCCCTCCTTTTGCTTCTTCTTGTACGGCTAAGAAGAACAAGGTAATGACCCCTTTTTTTTTTGTTACTTCTTTTATTATCCTTAGTATTTCTTTTTATTATTTCCTTTCCTTTACATAAAATAATGACCACTTCATGGAAACTTACCACCTATTCTAATATATGCTCCATCATGGCCGGCCACTATGTATAAAAGAAGGGGTATTTGACATGCAAAGCCATTATTCTCACCACATGCTTTAATAGGTCCTTGTAATTTAACCAATCACATTTCCAGATTTTCTCACATAGGTCCTATTTACTAAAATTCACCTTCAATTAAAAAAAAATTCAAACATGGAATTTTCACACATGCATATATACATATAATAAGCATCAAATATGACAGCTAATTATTTTTATGACGCGGTTTAGCGGTCCCGAAACCACTTCCCGACTAGGGTCAATTTTGGGCTGTCACAGTACCACTTATACATTTAAACCAAATATCTTCAGCTTAATCATCAAGCATTCATATTTAAAACTAGATCATATCTTTATAAAATACCACAATTCAGATGCGCAAATAACATGTTTGCCTAAAACATTTTAATTCAACTCCATACCCTACAAGCATTACATTGAGACTAGTCATATATATATACATGTCATGATACATATCATTCTCTTTCTATTTTCTTAAAAACACATATCATTTATTTCATTATATCAATATTTCATATACCACAGTTTCCATGTATTCCACATATATTTATTTTCCTCCTCCTCCTCTCCATTCCACATCCTTAATGTATATAGCATTCTTGTAAGTACGATTTCACAATTTACTAATAAATGCTCACATCAAACTGTCCACACAAGTTATAGTCACTTACTTATTTATAATTCGAGCTACAGAGCTCCAAATTAAGATCCGTAAATTTCCCCTGAAAATAGACTCACATATATTTGCACCATAAAATTTTCATAATTTTTGGTTTAGCCAATTAGTACGTTTATTCATTAAAATTTCCCCTGTTTCACATTCTGATAGTTCTGACCTCTCTTCACTAAAAATTAATTATCTCACAATACAGAAACCGGATAATGTTCTTGTTGATTTATATTGAAAATAGACTCATTAAAGATTTTAAAAATATAATTTTAAGCCTCTAATTATTTTTATCCAAAGTTTTGTGATTTTCCAAAGTCAGAATTGGGGATCAAATAATCATTCTGAACCAGTCTCACAAAAACATAAATATATCAAAATATAGAACTCCTTTTCTTGCTCTGTTTCTTTTATATGAAAATAGACTCATTAATATTTAATTAAATATCTCATTCAGTCTCTAATTCAATTTATACTATTTTTGGTGATTTTTCAAAATCACGTCACTGCTACTGTCCAAAAAAGTTTTATTGTTAATTCACTCTTTCACACTTTCTTTGTATTAACCTCATTTTAACATACATATCACAAATCATTTTCACCACATTTCATACATCACAAGTATAGGCCCATGATCACAAGGTCACCATAAAATCATCCTAATGTATAACTTACTTGTTTATAACCTTACCACATCCTGGTCCCTTAATGAACACATCATTCACATAACTAAGTTCCTGCACTTATTCATCACAAAACTCACAAAGAAAAACATAGAGAGTCTCCCGTTGAACACTTCGGATCAATCCTGATACTTGGTGGTTTCAGCACATAGCTCCACCCATCATAGAGTTCAGCTCTCTTGTACACATGGTGAACACTCAGTACCACCCATGTGACCTAGCCAATTTATCTCGTACCTCTCTTGTCTACATGGTGTCCTTCACCTGGAGCCACGCATGCGACCTAGCTACATATATCCTGTAGCTCTCTTGTCTACATGGTGTACACATAGTATCACCCATGTGACCTAGCTACATTATAATGTCTTGTAGCTCTCTTGTACACATGATGTGCACTTAGCACTATACATGTGACCTAGCTACATACCATCTGTATCATCCAATCTTTCCGAAGGTTCAACCGGGATTTCTCTTTCTTTCCCAACAATTTCACCAATCAAGTAATTATCCACAAACATATTTCCAATATTTTTATAAAATATCATAATACAAGTAATAGTGATGTATTACTTACATATAAACTTACATCTCATTTAATATCAACGCAATAACATTAAATTACACATTGTCTTATTAAAAATCATATGAACTTACAATTTCTCATACTATCCATAATTATAGAAATCACATTTATGTATGATAATTCAATGCACTTCATGTACCATAGACATATTTTTAAATCAATTCATAAACTTGGCACCATAATCATTTAATTTAACATAATTCAATTAATTCACTAAATTTAACTTTCAAATATAAATTACAGCATTATTGTTGTATTATTATCATACCAATTCACATACTTTCAACACCTTGAAAATTATAATAAATATATCAATTTTACATTGAAACATGCATAAATTAATGCTTATTATACATATGAACTTACCACGATACTAAAACGATCATTTTACCAACTTTCCCAATTTTCGATTTTTCTCTCATTCTAGGTTCAAACCTCATTTTTCGAGATCTAAAACATCATATTTTACTTATTTAATTAATGTAATATTCAAAACAGCCCTTAAATCAAACTTTGGAAAATTACAATTTTGCCCCTAAACTTTTGCATATTTACACTTTTGCCCCTAGGCTCGGGAATTTAAATTCATCCCTTATTCTCATGTTTTATGACATGCTGATCACTTTTCCCTTCTACGAGAACATCAAATTCTCACTCTAACATATACTTATGACTATTAAGTATTTTTACCGATTAAGCACTTTTACTCGTTTTCACTCAAAACCGAGTAGCACAAGTTGTCTAACATAATGTAAAACCTCATATTCTATCATAAAACAGCAAAATAAACACATTTCACCTATGTGTATTTTTCCAAATATGAACCCTAGTTTAAATTATTGCTAGAATAAGCTTAATCAAATTACTGGGATTCCAAAAACGTAAAGAACTTGAAAAACGGGGTTAGAACAGACTTACTATTGAGCTTGGAAAGCTTGAAAACCCTAGCCATGGTTTCCCCCATGCTAATTTGGGCCTCCATGAAAAGGATGAGTAAATTTTGGCTTTATTTTCCCTTTTTATTTCCTTTAATTACCAAATGACCAAAATGCCCTTCCTTACTAAACTTTCAAAAATTCCATCCATGTCCAAATTTTGTCCATCACTTAGAAATTGGTCAAATTGCTATTTAAGACCTCCTAATTAATATTTCAAAGCAATTTCATACTAGAAACTTCTAGAATGCAAATTTTGCAACTTATTCAATTTAGTCCCTAACTTCAAATTGAGCACTTTATGCATAGAATTTCTTCACGAAATTTTCTCACAATCATGCAATCATATCATAGACCTAAAAATAATCATAAAATAATTATTTTTATCTCAGATTTTGTGTCCCGAAACCTCTGTTACAACTAGACCCAATTTTGGGCTATTACAACTCTCCCCCCTTTAGAGATTTTCGTCCTCGAAAATCTTACTGAAGTGAAGTTTAGTATCTTTCTCATAATTTCCAGCATTACTAACTAATTGTTTTCAAGGCGATACTTTCAGAAACACTCTGTCATCAATTTGAATCCCAAGATAACTCAGTCAACTCTGATATTTCTCTAACTCTGTCTTTCACTTGTCAACCATTCTCAGTCTCTGGTCATATCTATAATTATTTTATCACTGAACACTTTGATTCCACACTTAGGAACTTAGTCAACATGATTCTCATGAATTTCCGTTATATACACCTCATCGGTAAGAGGGTGAGGTCGTACAGTCTCTAACTCGATTCTGACGTATATCTATATGACACATTTTTTCATTATCCACATATATCATTATAATCATACTATCCACTTCAAACAATTTATTATTCATATCTGTCTTACATAAAATTTCCAATTATCTCATTTCAAACAAGTGCACTCACTCATACATTCTATGAATTTTGAATAACTTTAATCATCACATTTACTAATTAATTTAGTCAAGCATGCAACAGCATATGAAGGCCAAACAAATATGAATAAATATATCACTATATAAACTTTCATCTCACATATTATCACATATACATATATCACGAATTCTTATTCATACCTTTCCAAGTTTAACACATCATAGCTACACTTTATTCAAATACTTCAATATCGCTATCAAATGGTCAGATGTAGCTCGGTTGGAGAATATTTCATTTTAAACAAAATAGTCCTTATTAGTGCCGGGAGACATCACACTATCACATATTTGTTGCATGTATAACTAAACTCTTACACTTGCTATGTTAGTCCGAGAATCGACTAAACCTACTCTGATACCACTAAATGTAACACCCCTTACCCGTACCCGAGGCCGGGATAAGGTACGAGGCGTTACTGGACAAACATACAAACATTAAACTAAATACGGGCCATAAAATTTCATTCATATTTCAAAATGTTCATTCACTTACACATAGTCCCTTATTTGAGTCTACGAAGCCCAACACATACTTTAGAAAGGGTTCGGGACTAAACCAAAAACTTACAAAAATCTTGGAAATTTCATGCTTTAAGGCTCCACACGCCCGTGTCCCAAAGTCATGTTCCATACAAGGCTGAGACACATGGTCGTGTCTTTGCCTGTGTGGAATATACCTAGGCTATTTTCCAAGCTTTGGTCAACCTTAATCTCTTACACACTTATACAACATCAAAAGCATATAACATGGTATTCATTTAATGATTAAATATTCTCAATTAAACCACAAACATAGCATTTGTATATCATCATACATGTGTCTCTCATACTCATTTTACCTTGTTTATTATAGTACCACTTATACATTTATACCAAGATTATCATCTTACCAAATATCTTCAGCTTAATCATCAAGCATTCATATTTAAAACTAGAACATATCTTTATAAAATACCACAATTCAGATGCGCAAATAACATGTTTGCCTAAAAGATTTTAATTCAACTCCATACCCTACAAGCATTACATTGAGACTAGTCATTTATATATATACATGTCATGATACATATCATTCTCTTTCTATTTTCTTAAAAACACATATCATTTATTTTATTATATCAATATTTCATATACCATAGTTTCCATGTATTCCACATATATTTATTTTCCTCCTCCTCCTCTCCATTCCACATCCTTAATGTATATAGCATTCTTGTAAGTACGATTTCACAATTTACTAATAAATGCTCACATCAAACTGTCCACACAAGTCATAGTCACTTACTTATTTATAATTTGAGCTACAGAGCTCCAAATTAAGATCCGTAAATTTCCCCAAAACTAGACTCACATATCTTTGCATCATAAAATTTCATAATTTTTGGTTTAGCCAATTATTACAGTTTATTCATTAAAATTTCCCCTGTTTCACATTCTGACAGTTCTGACCTCTCTTCACTAAAAATTATCTCACAATACAGAAATCAGATAATGTTCTTGTTGATTTATATTGAAAATATACTCATTAAGGATTTTAAAAATATAATTTTAAGCCTCTAATTATTTTTATCCAAAGTTTTGTGATTTTGAAAAGTCAGAATAGGGGATCACATAATCATTCTGAACCAGTCTCACAAAAGCATAAATATATCAAAATATAGAACTCCTTTTCTTGCTCTGTTTCTTTTATATGAAAATAGACTCATTAAGCTTTAATTGAATATCTCATTCAGTCTCTGATTCAATTTCTAATATTTTTGGTGATTTTTCAAAATCACGTCACTGCTACTGTCCAAAACAGTTTTATTGTTAATCCACTCTTTCACACTTTCTTTGTATTAACCTCATTTTAACATACATATCACAAATAATTTTCACCACATTTCATACATCAAAAGTATAGGCCCATGATTACAAGGTCACCATAAAATCATCCTCATGTATAACTTACTTATTTATTGTAACACCCCAATCCCGTATCCGTCGCCGGAATAGGTAAAGGGGCATTACCAGACTTGAAACTCATATCAGAACAGTAAAATTTTTTTTTGAACATTCCTTTAGATAAGTACTAAAGACAGTCAGGGATACAATTTAAACTTCTATAAGTACACATTCAAAAGATGCCATTTTCGCATGGCTTATATACATTAACCAAAATATTCTTCGGCCACTGGTCTATTCTATACATGCCATAAAATAATTCAAAACATAACAGTAACAAGCAGTGGATAGTTATAGTGTGACTAGTTGCTGACGATCCTTGAGCCTATAGCTTCAAAATGAGATCCATAAAATAGAGAAAAGAAAGTAAACGGAGTAAGCATTACAATGCTTAGTAAGTTTTAAGCAGTGTCAACAGATAACAATCAAATTATAACATAGTTGTTCGTATTTTTATTTCACTCTTCCTTCGGGCATACCATCCCTTTACCGAATATGCACATCTCATCATATACAATAGGCAGATAAACTTTCACATAAAAGTGAGCTCATGTGACATAGATGTATTGTATAATTTCACATAACCTCTTACACTGATCCGATGTCACAAAATCATAGGAATAGTCTCATAGATTGCTCACGTATGCATCACATAACTACCTTATGAATTAGTTCAAATCAAGCTCACATATAAACTTGGAGTACATACCTGTTTAACCTTTCGCATTGAATATAATTATAAGCAATTCGTATTACGAAGTCTTATAGCTTTAACCTCTACTCGGATTATCGGCGAGACCTTTAGCTCAGATGAAATCTCCACACGAAGTTATCTGGTCTTACCCGGACAAAATCTCCACACGTAGTCATCGGGTCTTACCCGGACATAATCTCCACACGTAGTCATCGGGTCTTACCTGGACATAATCTCCACACGTAGTCATCGGGTCTTACCCGGAAAATATTTCCAAGTTTCATGTACATTTAATCGCATGTTACAACATTCACATCGACTGTCATATTTGTAATTCATTTGCCTCATCAAATATCTAATAATACACACCTTTCACATTTGGTCATTCGGCCACAATATACACACATCTCCTACATATTTCACACTAGCCATTCGGCTTTACCACATATACATATCTCATACATAATTCACATTAGCCATTCGGCTTTACCACATATACATATCTCATACATATTTCACATTAGCCATTCGGCTTTACCACATATACATATCTCATACATATTTCACACTAGCCATTCGGCTTTACCACATATACATATCTCATATATATATTTCACATTAGCCATTCGGCTTTACCACATATACATATCTCATTCATATTTCACATTAGCCATTCGGCTTTACCACATATACATATATTTATCTTGTGCATCAATTTCAGCAATAACTTATAAGCAACTCAAATAGTTTCATCAATGTTTACAACAAATTCACATATTCACTACAAGCTATTTTCCTGAGCAATAGTCACTAAATTATTTATAACTAGAGCTACAAAACTCAAAATCAATAGCCGTTAATTTTCTCTGAATATAGACTCATATATCTTCCATCCATAAAATTTTCAGAATTTTATGTTTGGCCAATCAATACCAGAGTTTTCTTAAAGTTTCCCCTATTTCACTGTTTGACTAATCTGACCACTCTTCACTACGAATCAAATTTCTCATCATACAGAATTCAAAATATGTTCTATTTGATTTCATTTGAAACTAGACTCATTAAGGAGTCTAATCATATAAATTTTATCTTATAACCATTTTTGTACAAATTATAATGATTTTCTAAAAACAGAATAGGGGATTTCGGAGTCATTCTGACAGTCTCACACAACTTTAAATATCTCTTTATAGGAAATTTCTTTGCTTACATGGTCTCTTTTATAAGAAACTAGACTAATTAAGCTTTGATTACATATTTTATTTAGCCTATAATTCCACACCAACAATTTATAGTGATTTTCTAAAATCACGTTACTGCTGCTGTCCTAAGCAAATTATTACAATTTGCTCTTAAATTTCCAAGTCCAAACACTTATGAACTTCCCATTTGAGTTTGAGACATATCATGGCCACATCATATCTTATTAAATCAACTCATTATGTCCTATTATGATTGAATTTACTCAACGTTTAATCACTTAAAACTTACCTCGGAAGTGGTCGACGACTAGATATCCACGGCTATTCGTTTACTTTCTCTTTTCCCCTATCTGACTTTGATCCTCTTTGCTCTTAAGCTTAAGTAAAACAATAGATTTGCTTAAGTACTTAACTAATATTATTCACTTAACAATCACATTTGGCAATCACATATCATTTAATCTATATCTAAAACAATAGATTTCAATATGTATCATATTTAATAAAACATGCCATGACTCGATTTCATGCTTATTTAATTTATATCTAATTCACATTCACAAGCAAGGAGTCACTTAATTTATCATGCTTCCTTATACATGAATTTAATCATATTGCCGAATGTCATTATGTGTACATGGTACATACATAAGGCATATATATATACCTATATATGACCATTACAATTTAAACATTTAATCTTAATCGGCAAGCTTTATTTCAACTATTTAAGGTGCAAACCAATTATGTTATTCATTAACATTTCGTCATATTAAATCTTTGATTAACCAATTTAACACATACCAAAATCCAATCATACATCTAACCTTTATCTCAATACTAAACCGAGTTACAAGATTATACATTACACTAAGCATATCATTAAACATACCTATTCAATTTAGCTAATTTCATAGCCGATTAATCACCTTACCCCACATTACTCAATGCCGAATATCAACCCAACATCACAAGCATAATCACCATGAAACTTACCTTAATACACATATATGCATGTTCACATTCATCACATTGGCCATTATAAGCAAAACAACCATTCAAAGCTCACTTCAATTATTTAACAAATAAAACTAATGTTTAATACTATCTCCCAATTTGGTATGAGTTACTGAATGAAATTAAACTCCTAATTCATGCACTAAAATCACATTCTGCACAAGCAAACTTCATTGCAATTATGCCACTCTTAAACTTATCCATAATACCCTAAGTTCATTTAGTAGCTAGGCAACAATTATACAAAAACAACAAGCATTTAACAACAATGTACTTAACCAATTCCTTAATCATACATTCGGCAATATATATTAATGACTAAAACACTTAGGCCAATTCTAAAACATCCATAAATCTTCATGCTTACATGCCATAACCGTATGGTTATTATCACACTTGGACCACAAAATGCATAAATTTCACAAATTCTAATTACTATCATAAGCTCAATTTCGGCTAACACTCAATTAAATACTTACAATTTAGCACTAATTTAGCATTTCAACATAGCCGATTGTCATTAAGCAATTAAGCAATTAATACACTAAAGCATCAAAAACAACATCAAAGAAATACAAACATCCATGACCGAATGTCATCTTCATAACTTTACAAAAACATTTGCCATGAGCTAGCTTCTATACTTGATGACCACTCCAAATATACAAAGATTTTCAATGAAAGAGCATTAACATACCTTAATATTAACCTAAGATGACCGAATGCTTCCCTCCCTTCTTCCTCTTTTCATTTCGGCCAAGAAGAACCGATTTCTCCTTTTCTTTTTCCTCACCCTTTCCTTCTTCTTTTCTTTTATTATCCTTATTATTTATTTTATTTATTTCCTTTCTTTTACATAAAATAATAACCATTTAATTAAGATTTACTACATATTTTAATATATGTACCATCATGGCCGGCCACTATGTATAAAAAAAAGGAGTATTTGACATGCAAAACCATTGTTTTCACTACATGCTTTAATAGATCCTTAGATATTAACCTATCACATTTCAAAAGTGTCACACATAAGTCCTATTAACTAAATTCACATGCAATCGACTAAATCGAAGCTTAAAACTTTCACACATTCATATTCACATATTTTAGACAATATATATCATATTCAAATACTTCAGTGACTCGGTTTAGCGGTCCCGAAATTGCTTCCCGACTAGGGTCAATTTAGGGCTGTCACATTTATAACCTTACCACATCCTGGTCACTTAATGAACACATCATTCACATAACCAAGTTCCTGCACTTATTCACCACAAAACTCACAAAGCAATACATAGAGAGTCTTCCGTTGAACACTTCGGATCAATCCTCGATACTTGGTGGTTTCAGCACATAGCTCCACCCATCATAGAGTTCAGCTCTCATGTACACATGGTGAACACTCAGTACCACCCATGTTACCTAGCCAATTTATCTCGTAGCTCTCTTGTCTACATGGTGTCCTCCACCTGAAGCCACGCATGTGACCTAGCTACATATATCATGTAGCTCTCTTGTCTACATGGTGTACACATAGTATCACCCATGTGACCTAGCTACATTATAATGTCTTGTAGCTCTCTTGTACACATGATGTGCACGCAGCACTATACATGTGACCTAGCTACATACCATCTGTATCATCCAATCTTTCCGAAGGTTCAACCGGGATTTCTCTCTCTTTCCCAACAATTTCACCAATCAAGTAATTATCCACAAACATATTTCCAATATTTTTATAAAATATCATAATACAAGTAATAGTGATGTATTACTTACATATAAACTTACATCTCATTTAATATCAACGCAATAACATTAAATTACACATTGTCTTATTAAAAATCATATGAACTTACAATTTCTCATAATATCCATAATCATAGAAATCACATTTATGTATGATAAATCAATGCACTTCATGTACCATAGACATATTTTTAAATCAATTATAAACTTGGCACCATAATCATTTAATTTAACATAATTCAATTAATTCACTAAATTTAACTTTCAAATATAAATTACAGCATTATTATTGTATTATTATCATACCAACTTACATACTTTCAACACCTCGAAAATTATAATAATTATATCAATTTTACATTGAAACATGCATAAATTAATGCTTATTATGCATATGAACTTACCTCGATACTAAAACGATCATTTTACCAACTTTCCCAATTTTCGATTTTTCTCTCATTCTAGGTTCAAACCTCATTTTTCGAGATCTAAAACATCATATTTTACTTATTTAATTAATGTAATATTCAAAACAGTCCTTAACTCAAACTTTGGAAAAATTACAATTTTGCCCCTAAACTTTTGCATATTTACACTTTTGCCCCTAGGCTCGAGAATTAAACTTCATCCCTTATTCTTATGTTTTATGACATGCTGATCACTTTTCCCTTCTACGGGAACATCAAATTCTCACTCTAACATATACTTATGACTATTAAGTATTTTTACCGATTAAGCACTTTTACTCGTTTTCACTCAAAACTGAGTAGCACAAGTTGTCTAACATAATTTAAAACCTCATATTCTATCATAAAACAGCAAAATAAACACATTTCACCTTTGGGTATTTTTCCAAATATGAACCCTAGCTTAAATTATTGCTAGAATAAGCTTAATCAAATTACCGGGATTCTAAAAACGTAAAGAACTTGAAAAACGGGGTTAGAACGGACTTACTATTGAGCTTGGAAAGCTTGAAAAACCTATCCATGGTTTCCCCCATGCTAATTTCGGTCTCCTTGAAAAAGATGAGTAAATTTTGGCTTTATTTTCCCTTTTTATTTCTTTTAATTACCAAATGACCAAAATGCCCTTCCTTTCTAAACTTTCAAAAATTCCATCCATGTCCAATTTTTGTCCATCACTTAGAAATTGGTCAAATTTCTATTTAGGACCTTCTAATTAATATTTCAAAGCAATTTCATACTAGAAACTTCTAGAATGCAAGTTTTGCAACTTATTCAATTTAGTCCCTAACTTCAAATTGAGCACTTTATGCATAGAATTTCTTCACGAAATTTTCACACAATCATGAAATCATATCATAGACCTCAAAATAATCATAAAATAATTATTTTTATATCAGATTTTGTGGTCTCGAAACCTTTGTTCCAACTAGACCCAATTTTGGGTTATTACAAATTCAGTTACTAAAATTTTTAAATTTCCCAATACAGCACGCCATTATATCAACCTATTCAAAAAACTCCTAACTTTTCCTTAAATTTTGGGCCATAAGAGAAAACTAGGTGTGGCATCAATTCATAGCTAATTAACATCCAACATATGCATGCAAGCGTACTTAGTCACCATATTCATACATTGTGACATCCCAGATTAGGGCATAGCCGGAACAGTGGTTTCAAGACCACAAATTCGAGATAGAAATAATTATTTTCTGATTTTTGTGAAGTCTATGATATGAATGCATGCTTATGTTAAAGTTCATGAAGAAATTCTATGCATAAAATTTCCAATTGAACTTTAGGGACCAAATTTAATAAGATGCAAAACTTGTGTTCTAGAAGCTTTTAGCATGAAATTGCTTTAGATTATAAATTGAAGGTCCTAATTAGCAATTTGACCCATTTCTAATATTTTGGATAAAAATGGGCATGCAGAGGAAAAATTTGAAAGAAAGACCCTAAGGGCATTTTGATCATTTGGTAATTAAAAGAACAAAAAGGGAAAATCAAAGCAAAAATGTGTTCATCTTCTCCATGCTTGGCCAAATTCTCAAGACACCATAGCTAGGGTTTTGTTCAACTTTCAAGCTTGATTGTAAATGCTCCCAAGCCCCGTTTTTAATGTTCTTTACATTTTTGAAGTTCTCATAGCATGATTTACTTATTTCCACCCTTATTTTGAAGTAGGTTTTATGTATGAAAGTTTACCCATGTTTGACATGCATGTGTTTTGATGATTTATGGAGGAATATGAAAGTTTGGTGTGTGATAAACATCTTTTACAAGATGATTTTTCATGAAAACCACTAAAAAAGATTAAATTGAAAAAGGTGTAAAATGAGTAGTAAAAATCTAATTTTGATGAAAAGTGTGGGCTATTATGAGTACAAGGGAAATTTGGCTAGGCTTGGGTAACCAAGAAAATGCATACAGTTCATTTTGTGAGCCTAGGGACTAAATCGTAAAAAAGTGAAAAGATAGGGGTAAGAAGGTAATTTTACCAAAGTATGAATTATGGATTGATTTGAAAAATGTGATTAATAAATAAGTTAAATTTGGAATTATAGATCAAGAAAAAAGTCATTTGGGTCTTGATCGGGGAAAGAATAAAGTTACGATGATTGGGCTTGATTATCATCATTTTGTACCGTGGTAAGTACATGGGAAAATAATGTGACAATGTAATATATTTTGATGTGTTGACATTATGTGATAAATGTTTTATCATTATGTATGCTATGCGTAATGGTAACTTTGTAAGTATAAATGATATTTGTCGTTATGAGCAAGTACGATGGAGATGTTATGTACATGTTAGAAAGAATCCCGTTTGAACCTTAGGAATAGTTTAGGATACAAGTGACATGTCACTAGGAATTAAGAAATCTGAACTCATTGAGTTGGTCTGGGTTCCTGATATGTATGTGGCATGCGAGCTTATTGAGTTGGTCCGAGTTCATAATGGATGAGATACATGTGATTAGGTTCTGGGCAATGGTCTTGTGTGTCCTACCGGTCGCTAGGTAATCCTTGAGTGGGTTGGATACCTGATAGCTTGTGTGAGCAGCCCGTGTAGTTACACCTTGACCCATAGCTTTTATGTGTAGGCCCGTGAGTAGCTCCATTTCAAGCATTACATATTATGAGGTAGCCTTGGCTATGTATGTATATGTGGCACTTATGTGCAAGTTATTCCATGTATCCAATAGTATTTCGAGTGTTCAACGGGTATTGCAATGGATAATGTGATGAAAGACCCAATGAGGTCATGTTAAAGAATGTATGGTTATGTGATATACTAGAGTGCGTAGAGGTATGCACGCTAAACTCATGAGCAATGCCCTGGTGAAGAATGACTTGTGGTGAGAAAGTTTATGTATATGTATATATATATGAACATATGATAAGTATGCAAAAAGGCTTGAATGATGAATAATCTTTATGGTTATGTTATTATGTCTTTATATGATAATTGCTTACTATCACTGTATATTATTTGCATGTGGACTTACTAAGCTTTAATGCTTACTCCCTTTCCTTTCCCTCCTTTGTAGTTCTGCCAAGCTAGCTCGAAGATCGGAAGCTGTTAGAGTATTCAATCACACTATCAAAAGAATATTGGGTATAGTGAATTTGATATTTTGATTATGGCATGTATCGGGGGCTTGGTTATTTTGTGATATGTGTCATGCTATTTTGGGCCAAATTGTGAAGGCCTATGATGCTGAAGATTCATTTTGTAATGGCCATGTGAGATGGCTTATATTTGGTTTCTGGGTTGTAAACGTAATTGTTCATGCATGCATGTGTTAATGCATTGATGATGTGCTATGTGGTTTGTTTGATGGACATATGGTGAGGTATGAATTATGTACATGAAAATAAGGAATGACTTAATGACTTAAGATGAATATAATCATGAAGGTATAATTTGAAGTTATGGTAACAAAGTTGGTTATGCATGAGGTTGGTGTGGAATGCTACCAAATGGTGTGACTAATTGAATGTGTAATAAGTTGACATGATGAAGATATGAAAGTGCCATGGTGTTGAATAATTGAGTGTCTAAATATGTCATGTTGCATGCTATGAAATATTCTTGAGTGTGTGAATGATTGAGGGTGACAAATGGCTTGGAAAATAGCCTCTAAATTGTCCACATGGTTAGACACACGGGTATGTGTCTTGGCCGTGTGTGACACAAGGTCTACCCCATGGGCATGTGGTCTAGCCGTGTGTCCCCTGCACCTAAACTTTGCAAGTCAGTATGCCCAGTAGTAAACACACGGGCTAAGACACGAGCGTGTGTCTCGGCCGTGTGAGAGATAGGGCCTACCCATATGGGCGTGTGTTCTGGCCGTGTGAAGTCTGCACCATTTTATGAAAAATTCATTTATTTTTAATTGACCACACAGTCTAGCCACACGAGCGTGTGATACGGGCGTATGACCCTAAATTGGTGCTAACGTCATAGTGAGGGAGTTACACGGCTGGAGGACACGAGCGTGTCGAGAGCCCACGGGCGTGTCCTCCGTCTTACACGGGCGTGTGACTTTGTATTAAAGAAAATTTCCCATACTTTTCTAAAGTTCTCGATTTAGTCCATGACCACCCCTAATGTATGTTTTGGGCCTCGTAGGCTCGTATGACGGACAATATGCTTGTGTTTGAATGTTTTTGAATTGATTAAAATTTCATGGCCCAGTTTCTAATGTATGTTTAAGTACTGTAATGCCTTGTACCCTGCCCCGGTGTCGGGCACGGGTAAGGGGTGTTAGATTTAATGGTATCAAAGCTATAGTTTAGCCGGTTCTCGGACTACGTAGCATGTATTTGAGTCTAGCTATACATGCCATACATATATTATGATAATTTGACGACTCTTGACGATTTTAAAATGTGTTTTCATTTAGCAAATGGATCCCAACAGAGTAGTGGCGGATGATGTAGAAAGCAACGTGCCTGCTCCCGTTGTAGGGGCAGTGCCATCTGAGAGTAGAACCGAAACTGGTAGTAGAGGAGAAGGAGGTAGAGAAGCCTTTCTCCACATGATGAATGCCTGGTACACAGAGTTCGTTTGAACGAACCCAGATGCTCAACCTCCCCTACCTCCCCCAAATCCTCAACCCCCACCCGTGAGGCCTTAAGGTATAAATTTTATGAGATTCTTCATAACACCAGTTGATAAAATTCAGAAGCATGGTGCTGACTAATTTTGGGCAAATTCCTATTACGATCTTGAAAAAGCAGAGTTCTGGTTAGAGAATTCAATACGGATGTTTGATGAACTGTAATATCCTAATTTTGGGCCTAGTCAGAATAGTGGTTTCGTGACCACAAAATTCGAGATAGAAATAATTATTTTATGATTATTTTGAGGTCTATCATATGATTTCATGATTGTGTGAAAATTTCGTGAAGAAATTTTATGCATAAAGTGCTTAAATTGAAATTAGGGAACTAAATCGAATAATTTGTAAAACTTGCATTCTAGAAGTTTCTAGTATGAAATTGTTTTGAAATATTAATTAGGAGGTCTTAAATAGAAATTTTACCAATTTCTAAGTCTATGGACAAAAATTGGACATGGATGGAATTTTTGGAAAGTTTAGTAGTAAAGGCATTTTGGTCATTTAGGGGTAAAATGAATTAAAATACAAAATTAAAAGCCAATTTTGCTCATCTTCAACCCCATGGCCGAATATAGCAAGGATAAACCATGGCTAGGGTTTTTCAAGCTTCCAAGCCCAATTGTAAGTCCGTTCTAGCCTCGTTTTTAATGATTTTTATGTTTTTGGAGTCCCGATAGCTCGATTAAGCTTATGCTAGCAATAATTCAATCTAGGGTTCATATTTGGAAAATTACCCATAGGTGAAATTTGTGTATTTTGGTGTTTTATGATAGAATATGAGGTTTTAAATTATGTTAGACAACTTGTGCTACTCGGTTTTAAGCGAAAACTAGCAAAAGGGCTTAATCGGTAAAAATACCTAATAGTCATAAGTACATGTTAGAGTGAGAATTTGATGTTTCCATAGAAGGGAAAAATGATCAGCATGTCATAAAACATAAGAAAATAGGCTGAAGTTTAATTTACGAGCTTTGGGGAAAAAGTGTAAATATGCAAAAGTTTAGGGGCAAAATTGTAATTTTTCCAAAATATGATTTTGGGTCAATTTGAATAATGTGAGTCCTAATTAGACTATATTTTAAATGATAGAGCAAGGAAAACTGAAATTCAGGCTAAAATGGAAAAATACCAAGTTGTGGATGAAATGGTAAAAGTAGCCATTTTCACATACGAGGTAAGTTCATGTGTAAATAATGTAGCATAATTGTTATTTTTAAGTTATTGATGTTAATTATATGATATGCTGATTTTTTTTATCGTGAAATATTATGCTTTGTGGTTAATGTTGAGTAATATGCAAATTATGTTTACTACTTGATAAATATGAATTGCTACCGAGTATCGGTTCCGATATTCCATGGAAGACGACAAATGTGAGATCGAGGGAAAAAGCCCGTTTGAACCTTAGGAATAGATTAGGTTACAAGTGACATGTCACTAGGATGGTTGAGCATCCGAACTCGTTGAGTTGAGTCCGAGTTCACTTATGGATGCGAATGTCCAAACTCATTGAGTTGAGTTCAAGTTCGAGAGATGTAACTAGGCATCCGAGCTCGTTGAGTTGAGTCCGAGTACACTTATGGATGCGAACACCCGAGCTCGTTGAGTTGAGTCCGAGTTCACTTATGGGCGGGTTACATGGTAGCTTGGCTACATATGTGGCACTTATGTGCAAACTTTCCATGTATCCGAATTATATTCCGATGTGTTCAACGGGTAAAATTCTACTCAAATGGAGGAATACTCAAGATGAAAGGGACGTATTGGTAAGTGTTGTGAAATGGATACTTTGAACAGGTATGTACTTAACCCTCGGGTTGAAAACTCAATATAACAACAATATGGTAAGATGATAAATGAAAATGTGATTTGAATGTCTTGGTGATGATTATGCAAATGATGTTTTATGTTTGCTTATATGGTTATGTTACTTGCTATTTGCATGTGAACTTACTAAGCATTTATGCTTACTCCCTCCTTTTCATTCCTTGTAGTGTTGACAAGCCAGCTCGGAAATCAGAAACGGTCGGAGGCACACTCACACTATCCGTATACCATCTTGGCGTAATGGCTTGTATATTTTGAGTATGGCATGTATAGCATTATAATCATTTTGTGTATATGGTCTTATGATATGGTTATTGAGTGGTATGGAAATGCTTGGTAATGATTAGCCATTGGAATGGCTAATCATGATCATATTTGGTGTTATGTATGCTAAATTGCTAGTTAATCCATGGAAACCATGAAATAGGTAAAATTTACCATAAAATAGATTCAGACAGCAGCAGTGACCTGAGTTTGAAAAATCACTAAAAATAGTAGAGATACAATTAGATGATGAATAATATATGGAATTGAAGAATTATGAGTCTATTTTTATATGGATGGAACAAAATAGGTATATGAGTTATATTTTATGAGATGTTTAAATTTTTGTGAAACAGAGCTAGTACGATTTCTGGATCCCCTGTTCTGAATTTTTAAATTCACCATAAATTTTTCAAAAATAATTAGAAGCCATGATTTATATGTACAGATTCCTTATTTAGTCTAGTTTTATTAGAAAGAAACGGTATAGTCATTGAAACTCTGTACAGGGAGATATCTGATTTGGAATACATAGAGGTCAGAGCACTCAAACTCTGAAACAGGGGAGACTTTAACTAATAAACTGTACTAATTTGCTTGACCAAAAATTCTATAAAAAAATTAGTAAATAGATATATGAGTCTAGTCTCAGGGAAAATTTACAGAATTGGATTTCGAGTTTCGTAACTCAATATATGAATTTTTAAGCGACTATGACGCAAATTGTTAGCTTAACTGAAAATTTTAAAAATAAATTGTTTGAACTGTTTAAGTAATGAATTAAGTCTATTAACACCTCGTGTTCGACTCCGACGACGGTCTCAGGTATGGGGCGTTACATGAACTATCCTGTACATCTGAGGAATGCTTAAAATGTGCCATATCCTTACTGAGAGATGCGGCATATCATTGGTGGAGAACACTAATATCTGTGGTACCTCCAGAGAGGGTTACTTGGGAATTTTTTCAAGAGGAATTCTGGAAGAAGTACATTAGTGAACGGTTTATCGAGCAGAAGCGTAAGGAATTTCTGAATTTCAAATAGGGTCGTATGATAGTTAATGAGTACAAGAGAGAATTTGTCGGACTCAGTAAATACACTCGGGAGTGTGTATCCTCCGAAGCTAAAATGTGTTGAAGATTTGAAGATGGACTTAATGAGGATATTAAGACATTAGTGGGCATTCTTGAGTTGAAGGAATTTGTAATACTCATCGAACGGGCTTGTAAAGCTGAGGAATTGATCAAAGAAAAGAGGAAAGTCGAGTTTGAGGCAAGAGATACAAGAAAAAGGCATATGAGTAAGTCATTGCCATCTTAGTCTAAGAAATCTAGAGAGATGTACTCTCGTTCAAATGTGTCAGTTGGACATTCATACGGGAACCATAAAAAGCAAAATTCGAGTTTTAGATCTCAAGCTACATCTGTGGCAAGTGTGGGTAACGCTAAACCTTCCAAACCCGAGTGCCAGCAATGTGGTTGATGTCATTTTGGCACCCGTAGGTTGAGTGAGGGATCTTGTTTCAAGTGTGGTTCTCAAGACCACTATATTACAGCCTGCCCCGAGATGGTAGAGAAAGAAAGATTTTAGAATTCAAGGCCGAGTGACACAGCTTCTAGGGGAAGACCCTCGAGAAATACCGGGAATGGGTCCAATATTAAGAATGTGACACAAGATACAACAGTGAGGTCTAAAACTAGAGCTCCAGCTAGAACCTATGCTATATGCGCACGTGAAGATAAGACTTCTCCTGATGTGATCACTGGTAATTTTTCTCTCTATGATACTACTATTATTGCTTTGATAGACCCCGGCTCTACTCATTCATATGTGTGTATGAAATTGGTATCTAGCCTGAATATACCTGTTGAGACTACAGAGTTTATGATTAAGGTGTCGAACCTGTTAAGAAAGCATGTGATAGTTGATAAGGTATGTAAGAAATGCCCTTTGATGATTAGAGGTCATTGTTTTCCGATCGACTTGATGTTGTTGCCGTTTGATGAATTTGGTTTTATATTGGGTATGGATTGGTTGACACTACATGATGATATAGTGAATTGTAGACACAAAGTTATTGAATTGAAATGTGAAAATAGTGAGATACTCCGGGTTGAATCAAATGATGCAGATAAGTCACCAACGGTAATGTCTTCAATGCAGCTCAAAAATGTATGAGAAAAGGGTATAAAGCTTATTTGGTATACATATTGAATACGAAGGAATATGAATTGAAAATTGAGTCAGTGCCAGTTGTATGTGAGTGTTCGGATGTATTTCTGGAAGAATTGTCAGGTTTGCCTCCAATTAGAGAAGTTGAATTTGGTATCAAGTTAATGCCAGGGATGGCACCTAATTCTATTGCTCTGTACAGGATGGCTCGACTGAGCTGAAAGAATTGAAGTCACAGTTGCAAGAGTTGATTGATAAAGGTTTTGTGAGACTATGTTTTTCACCGTGGGGGTGCTCCTGTGTTATTCGTGAAAAAGAAAGACGGTTCCATGAGATTATACATTGACTACCGATAGCTCAATAAGGTGATGATCAAGAATAAGTATCCTTTCCCAAGGATTGATAACCTGTTTGATCAGTTGAAAGGAGCAACATGGTTCCCTAAGATAGATTTTAGATCCGGCTACTATCAATTAAGAGTTAAAGAGTTGGATGTGCCTAAGACTGCCTTTAGAATGAGGTTGGCCACTACGAGTTTCTTTTTATGCCATTTGGATTAACAAATGCTCCTTCTGTGTTTATGGATTTAATGAATCGAATCTTTTGGCCATATTTGGACAAGTTTATTTTAGTATTCATCGATGATATCCTGATTTATTCTAGAGATGATGCAGAGCATGCCGAGCACTTGAGAATGGTTTTGCAAACCTTGAGGGATAAACAGTTGTATGGTAAGTTCAGTGAAAGCAAGTTTTGGCTTCAAGAGGTCAGATTCTTAGGCCACATTATTTTAGGAGATGGTATACGAGTTGATCCCAGTAAGATTTCTGCTATTGTCGAATGGAAACCACCAAGAAATGTGACTGAAGTTAGGAGCTTTTTGGGTTTGGTCGGTTATTACAAACGGGTCGTAAAAGGATTCTCTATGATAGCAATTCCTATGACGAGATTACTTCAAACAGATGTCAAGTTTGAATGGTTGAAAAAACGTCAGCAGAGCTTCGCGAAATTAAAAATGTTATTGATCGAGGCACCAGTGTTAGTACAACCAGAATTAGGGAAATAATTTGTGATTTATAGTGATGCATCCTTGAGTGGACTAGGTTGTCTGCTTATTCAAAAAGGCAAGCTATTAGCTTATGCTTCGAGGTAACTGAAGCCCCATGATAAAAACTATCCGACGCATGATCTAGAATTGGCCGCCATTGTATTTGCTTTAAAGATTTGACGACATTACCTATTCGAGGAGAAATGTCATGTCTATTTAGACCATAAAAGTTTTAAGTATCTGATGACCCAAAAGGACTTGAATTTGAACCAACGAAGATGGCTTGAATTGTTAAAAGACTATGAGCTTGTGATTGATTATCACCTTGGAAAGGCAAATGTGGTCACCGATGCCTTGAGCAGAAAGTCTTTATTTGCCTTGAGAGCTATGAATGCACGACTGACCCTATCTCATTATGGTACAATTCTAGCAGAGTTGAAAGCTAGACCGAATTTTCTTCAACAGATTTGTGATGCTCAGAAAACTGATAAAGAGTTATAAGCACAGAAAGCTCAGTGTGAGTCGAACAGTGAATCAGATTTTCAGAGAGACTCTGATGGTTGTCTGAGGTTCCATGGAAGGATTTGTGTTCTGAAGGATGCTGAGCTGATTTAGAATATTTTGCATGAGGCTTATAATGGATGTATGTCTGTTCACCCGGATAGCACAAAAATGTACAATGATTTAAAGAAAATATATTGGTGGAACGGTATAAAAAGAGATATATTCGAATTTGTATAGAGGTACTTGATTTGTCAGCAAGTAAAAGCCGAAAACCAGGTACCTTCAGGTTTACTTCAGCCTATTTTGATTCCCAAATGGAAATGGGACCGAATTACTATGGATTTTGTAACGGGCTTGCCGTTGACACCAAGAAAGAAAGATGCCGTATGGGTTGTGGTTGACAGATTGACTAAATCGACTCATTTTATAGTGGTATGCACTGATTATTCACTTGATAAGTTAGCCGAATTGTATGTTTCTGAGATTGTCAGACTTCATGGAGTACCTTTATCGATTATTTCGAATAAAGATCCGAGGTGCACTTTGTGGTTTTGGAAGAAGTTACAAGAAGCTTTAGGTACAAAACTGAATTTTAGTACTGCTTTTCATCCACAGACTAATGGACAATTTGAGAGAGTAATTCAGACACTTGAAGATATGCTCAGATGTTATGTTCTTAAATTCCAGGGTAGTTGGGAAAAGTACTTACCTTTGGTTGAATTTGCCTACAACAATAGTTATTAGTCGAGCTTGAATATGGCGCTTTATGAGGCATTATACGGACGTAAATGTCGTACACCATTGTATTGGACTGAGCTTAAGGAGAATAAGATTCATGGAATCGATTTGGTTAAGGAAACCAAAGAAAAGGTGAAAGTAATTCGTGATTGTTTAAAAGCGGCATCAGATAGACAAAAGTCGTATGCAGATTTGAAAAGGAAAGAAATTGAGTATCAAGTCGGTGATAAAGTATTCTTGAAAGTATCTCTATGGAAGAAGGTATTGAGATTTGGAAAAAAGGGCAAGTTGAGTCCTCGTTTTATAAGACCGTATGAGATTACCGAAAGGATAGGACCGATAGAATATCGGTTAGTTTTGCCGCTTGATTTGGAAAAGATTCACGATGTATTTCATGTGTCTATATTACACCAGTATAGATCCGAACCTTCTCATGTAATTACAACGATAGAGGTTGAAATCAGATCAGATATGGCTTATGGTGAGGAACTGGTTAAGATCTTGGCTCAAGAAGTCAAACAATTGAGAAACAAAAGTGTTGCTCTTGTGAAAGTTTTATGGCAAAGGCATCGAGTTGAAGAAGCTACATGGGAGCCTGAGGAGGCAATGAGAAAACAATATCCAAACCTTTTTACCGGTAAGATTTTCGAGGACGAAAATCCCTAAAGAGGGAGAGTTGTGACATCCCGAATTAGGGCCTAGTCGGAATAATGGTTTCGAGACTACAAATCTGAGATAGAAATAATTATTTTATGATTTTTTTGAAGCCTATGATATGAATGCATGCTTATGTGAAAGTTCATGAAGAAATTCTATGCATAAAACACCCAATTGAACTTTAGGGACCAAATTTAATAAGATGCAAAACTTGTGTTCTAGAAGCTTTTAGCATGAAATTGCTTTAGATTATAAATTAGAAGGTCCTAATTAGCAATTTGACCCATTTCTAAAATTTTGTACAAAAATGGGCATGCAGAGGAAAAATTTGAAAGAAAGATCCTAAGGGCATTTTGGTCATTTGGTAATTAAAAGAACAAAAACGGAAAATCAAAGCAAAAATGTACTCATCTTCTCCATGCTTGGCCAAATTCTCAAGACACCATAGCTAGGGTTTTGTTCAACTTTCAAGCTTGATTGTAAGTGCTCCCAAGCTCTGTTTTTAATGTTCTTTACATTTTTGAAGTCCTCATAGCTTGATTTACTTATTTCCACCCTTATTTTGAAGTAGGATTTATGTATGAAAATTTACCCATGTTTGACATGCATGTGTTTTGATTATTTATGGAGGAATATGAAAGTTTGGTGTGTGATAAACATCTTTTACAAGATGATTTTTCATGAAAACCACTAAAAAGGATTAAATTGAAAAAGTGTAAAATGAGTAGTAAAAATCTGATTTTGATGAAAAGTATGGGCTGTTATGAGTACAAGGGAAATTCGGCTAGGCTTGGGTAACCAAGAAAATGCATACATTTCATTTTATGAGCCTAGTGACTAAATCGTAAATAAGTGAAAAGATAGGGGTAAGAAGGTAATTTTACCAAAGTATGAATTATGGATTGTTTTTGAAAAATGTGATTAATAAACAAGTTAAATTTGGTATTATAGTTCAAGAAAAACGTGATCTGGGTCTTAATCAGGGAAAGAATAAAGCATACGATGATTAGACTCGATTATCATCATTTTGTACCGAGGTAAGTCCATTTGTAAATAATGTGACAATTTAATATATTTTGATGTGTTGACATTATGTGATAAATGTTGTATCATTATGTATGCTATGCCTAATGGTAACTTTGTAAGTATGAATGATATTGGTTGTTATCCTCGACGTTACGAGCAAGTACGATGGAGATGTTATGTACATGTCAGAAAGAATCCCGTTTGAACCTTAGGAATAGTTTAGGATAAAATTTACAAGTCAGTAGGAATTAAGAAATTCGAACTCATTGAGTTGGTCTGGGTTCACGATATGTATGTGGCATCCTAGCTCATTGAGTTGGTCCGAGTTCATAATTGATGCGATACATGTAATTGGGTTCTGGGAAATGGTCTTGTGTGTCCTACTGGTGGCTAGGTAATCCTTGAGTGGGTCAGATACCTGACAGCTTGTGTGAGCAGCCCATGTAGTTACACCTTGACCGATAGCTTTTATGAGCAGACCCGTGGGTAGCTCTATTTTGAGCGTTACATGTTGTGAGGTAGCCTTGGCTAAGTATGTATATGTGGCACTTATGTGCAAGTTATTCTGTGTATCCAATAGTATTCCAAGTGTTCAACGGGTAAAGCAATGGATAATGTGATAAAAGACCCAAGGAGGTCATGTTAAAGAAGGTATGGTTATGTGCTATACTACGAGTGAGTACAGGTATGTACGCTAAACTCATGAGCAATGCCTTGATGAAGAATGACTTGTGGTGAGAAAGTTTATGTATATGTATATATATATATGAACATATGATAAGTATGCAAAAAGGCTTGAATGATGAATAATCTTTACGGTTATGTTATTATGTCTTTGTATGACAATTGCCTACTATCATTGCATATTATTTGCATGTGGACTTACTAAGATTTAATGCTTACCCCCTTTCCTTTCCCTCCTTTGTAGTTCCGCCAAGCTAGCTCGGGGATCGGAAGCTGTCGGAGTATTCGATCACACTATCAAAAGAATATTAGGTATAGTGAATTTGATATTTTGAGTATGGCATGTATAGGGGGATTGGTTATTTTGTGATATGTGTTATGCTATTTTGGGCCAAATTGTGAAGGCCTATGATGTTGAAGATTCATTTTGTAATGGCCATGTGAGATGGCTTATATTTGATTCAGGGCTGTAAGCCTAATTATTCATGCATGCATGTGTTAATGCCTTAATGATGTGCTATGTGGTTTGTTTGATGGATATAAGGTGAGGTATTAATTAAGCACATGAAAATAAGGAATGATTTATTGACTTAAGATAACTATAATCATGAAGGTATAATTTGAAGTTATGGTAAAAAAGTTGGTTATGCATGAGGTTGGTGTGTAATGCTACCAAATGGTGTGACTAATTGAATGTGTTGACATTATGAAGATATGAAAGTACCATGGTGTTGAATAATTGAGTGTCTAAATATGTCATGTTCCATGCTATGAAATATTCTTGAGTGTGAATGATTGAGGGTGACAAATGGCTTGGAAAATAACCTCTAAATTGTCCACACGGTTAGACATACGGGTATATGTCTTGGCCGTGTGTGACACACTGTCTGCCCCATGGGCATGTGGTCCGGCCGTGTGTCCCCTGCACCTAGACTTTGTAAGTCAATATGCCCATTAGTAAACACATAGGCTAAGACATGGGCGTGTGTCCTTGTCGTGTGAGAGATAGGGCCTACCCACATGGGTGTGTGCTCTGGCCGCGTGAAGTCTACACTGTTTTATGAAAAATTCATTTATTTTTAATTGACCACACGGTCTAGCCACACTGGCGTGTGAAACGGTTGTGTGACCCTAAATTGGTGCTGACATCATAGTCAGAGAGTTACACGGCTGGAGGAAATGAGCGTGTCAAGAGCCCACGGGGGTGTCCTCCGTCCCACACGGGCGTGTGACTTTGTATTAAAGAAATTTTCCCAAATTTTTTAAAGTTCTCGGTTTAGTTCGGGACCACCCCCAATGTATGTTTTGGGCCTCTTAGGTTCGTATGAGGGACAATATGCTTGAGTTTGAATGTTTTTGAATTGATTAAAATTTTATGTCTCAGTTTCTCATGTATGTGTATGTTTAAGTCCGATAATGCCTCATACCCTATCCCTGTGTTGGGCACAGGTAAGGGGTGTTAGATTTAGTGGTATTAAAGCTACAGTTTAGTCGGTTCTCGGACTACGTAGCATATATTTGAGTCTAGCTATACATGCCATACATATACTATGATAATGTGACGACTCCTAACGATTTTAAAATGTGTTTTCATTTAGCAAATGGATCTCGACAGAGTAATGGCGGATGATGTAGAAAGCAACGTGCCTGCTCCCGCTGAAAGGGCAGTGCCATCCGAGAGTAGACCCGAAACTGGTAATAGAGGAGAAGGAGGTATAGAAGCCTTTCTCCATATGATGAATGCCTGGTACACAGAGTTCGTTTCAGGTAACTCTTTCTGCAGCCTTTTCTTTTTCCGTAACATACTGCAATCTTGACATGCCCCGAATTTTGACAATGTTAGGAGGGAGAAGTAGAGACTACAGTGGTTGGGATCAGAGGGGTCAGGGTAGTAATATGCCCTCTACAACAAGTGAGCATAAGCCATCCACACAGAGCTAGAACGCCAATAGTGTCGTCAATTTTTAGATGTAAAACTACCTATGAAGCAATGTTGAAACATTTATCAATCAAGACAATTAGACTACTCAATTTTGCCTATGATTTCAAAATCATGGAAGGAGAATGACAGTGGAGTGACTCCCGCGATAGGTTTATCCTCCCGGTATACCTAGTAGAGGAAAACTTCCATCTCCTATTACATACTTTCTTTTGTAAGGTGCTAAATAACTATGGGATTACATCCTGGTAGCTTACTGGTTTTTCTTGGTGGGCGTTGGTTGCTTACTTCCTTGATTGTATTAAACACTGTGAGTTACCATTCCTTGGCGTATTTCAAAATTTTTACAAGTTGGTGGTCATCACTCAAGGGGTCTTAGATGGGATGGTCCACTTTCGCACTCGTGAGGGCCATGAGTCGATTATTCAAAGTTCCTCTTCAATTTCCACTTGGACCATTAAAAGTTCGTATGAGTGAGAGGGAAACTTGATGGTGGTTGTAGTTGTCTCACTAGGTGGTACATCCCTCACGAGACCGTTTGTCTCCAATGGCAAGTAATCATTTCTGACCTCTCCAGGGCACAATGTAACATCCCAAATTAGGGCCTAGTCAGAATAGTGGTTTCAAGACCACAAATATGAAATAAAAATAATAATTTTATGATTCTCATGAGGTCTATGATATGATTGCAAGCTTGTATGAAAGTTTCATGAAGAAATTCTATGCACAAAATGTCCAATTGAACTTTAGGGACCAAATTGAAAGATGCAAAACTTGTGTTCTAGAGGCTTTTAGCATGAAATTGCTTTAGATTATAAATTAGCATGAAACTGATAAAGAGTTACAAGCAAAGAAAGCTTTTAGCAATTTAACCAATTTCTATAATTTTGGACAAAAATTGACATGCATAGGAAAAATTTGAAAGAAAGACCCTAAGGGCATTTTGGTCATTTGGTAATTAAAAGAATAAAAAAGGAAAATCAAAACAAAAATGTGTCCATCTTCTTCAAGTGCTAGCTGAATTTCTCAATAGCCATATCTAGGGTTTTGTTCAACATTTCCAAGCTAGATTGTAAGTTCTCCCTAGTCTCGTTTTTAATGTTCTTTGTATTTTTGAAGTCTTGGAAGCATGATCTACCCATTTCTAGCTATATTTTGAGCTAGGGTTCATGTATGAAATTTGGCCCATGTGTAACATGCATGCATTTTGTTGATTAATGGAGGAATATGAATATTAGATGCATGATAAACATCTTTTACTAGGTGTTTTTTAGTGAAAACACCTTAAAAGGGGATTTGTTTCTAAAAGTGTAAAAGTGGGTAGTAAAAATGTGAAATAAAGGAAAATGTGGGCTGAGATGAGCATGGCATAGGTTCGGCTAGGCTTGGGTAACAAAGAAGATGCATGCATTTCATTTTACGAGTCTAAGGACTAAATTGTAAATAAGTAAAAAGTTAGGGGTAAAAAGGTAATTTTACCAAAGCAAGAATTATGAATTGATTTGGATAATTAGATTAATAAAAATTTAAATTTGGCGTTATAGAACAAGAAAAACGTGATATAGGTCTTGATCAAGGGAAGAATAAAGTAAACGGCAATTACGCTCGATTACCATCATTTTGTACCAAGGTAAGTTCAAGTGTAAATGTGCAATGATATATCATGTTTTTAATATTTTGTTAATGTATGAGTTTATATGCTTACTTATTATGTCAAGTGAGTGAATGATGTTGTATTCTATGAGCACGAGATTGTGAATTAATTTGACGAACATGAGATATCGAGAAAACCCTGTTTGAACCTTAGGAATAATTTAGGATACAATGTGACATGTCACTAGGACATGAACATATGTGTAAATTGATATGTGAATCCGGGTGCTGGTCTTGTACGTCCTACCAGTGGCTGGGGTAGCCTGGCATGTGTTGCGAGTACCTGTCAGCTTGTGTGAGCAGCCTGAGTAGTTACGTCCTGACTGTCAGCTTGTGTGAGTAGGCCCTTGATTATCTCATGAGAGAGCAATATGTGATTGTGATATAAGGTAGCATGTGGCTACGTTTGAAGTACTATGTGCAAGTCTTCTGTGTATCCAATAATATTTCGAGTGTTCAACGGGTAAACTTGTCAGTCAATCAACAAGTAAATCAATAAAGAGGGAATATGACATTGTGATTTTGAGTTGGTACAGGTATGTACGATAAACTTACATGTATGAGTTCAATATGTGATGAATTTTTGGTAAGATTGAAAATGTGTAAATTATGTTTACAAATTTGAGTTATATCTATGAGGTCAGAATAACACATAAGCAAATATATGCTATGTCAATAATGTTTATATATATATATACATATCTATGATTATTGTTGCTATTTATTTGCATGTGAACTTACTAAGCTTCATGCTTACTCCCTTCTCTTTTCCCATTTTCTTATACTATCACCAAGCCAACTCGGGGATCGAAGAAAGTTGGAGGCTCGATCACACTATCAACTGGACAATTGGGGTATAGTTAGTCTCAATATTTTGAGTATGGCATGTATAGGGACTTGGTCTTTTTGTTATATGTCATATTGCTCTAGTCAAATGTGTTGGCTTATAGAAATATTTGATTTATTTTGTATATGGCCATGTGATATGGTCTATGTTGATCATTTGGGTTGTAACCCTAATAAATTATACATGCATGCCATGTTTTTATGTTTGATGTGTTTGTATGTGGACGAGATGTGTGATGAATGGCACATGTGCTAAGTGAATAAATCATGGTTAATAAGTATGCTCAATATATGGTATAATTAGGTAAATAAAAAGTAGGTTGAGCATTATGAATGAATATGAAATTGGTGTGGAATGCCATATGAAAGTATGATGTTTTGGATATGCGACATGTTGTCATTACAAAGGCATGGCATAATCACATTTGTGAGTCTTTAAGTGACTAAATGTACGAGGTTGCATGTCATCTTAGATGAATGAGTAAATGAGCATTTAAAAGTGATAAATGGCTTGAAAATAGCCTCAAATTTGTCTACACGGGTAGACACATGGGCGTATGGTTAGACCGTGTGTCCCTACAGCCTAATTATTGCAAAAAAATGCCCAGTAGTGTGACAGGCATGCCCCTAGGACATGGGCATGTGCCCAGGCTGTGTGAAGTCTGCACTTAATTTCGAGAATTTAATTCGCCACACGGCCTAAGCACACTGGCGTGCAACTTGGCCATGTGACCCTAATTGTATGATGAAGTCATTGTCAGGGAGTTACACGGGCTAAGGACACGGGCGTGTCCCAAGCCACACGGGTGTGTGTAATCACACGGCCTACCTACACAGGCGTGTGACTCCCAAAGTAGGAAATTTTTTCTAAGTTGCCCTAAAGTATTCTGAAGTCCTCGGTTAAGCTTGAATCACCTTCAATGTATGTTTTAGGCCTCGTAGGCCCTTATAAAGGGCAATTTGCATGAAATTAAAAAGTTTTATATTTGAACTAAATTTTATGGTTGATTTTTTGTGAATGCAAAGGTTTTAGCCCGGTAATGCCTCAAACCCTATCCCGGTGTTGGATACAGGTAAGGAGTGTTACATTTAGTGGTGTTAGAGCTACGGTTTAGTAGATTCTAGGACTAATGCAGCATGTGTACAAGTCTAGCGATATATGCCATACATATATTATGATAGTGTGACGACTCCTGACGATTTTAAAATATGTTTTCATATAGTCAATGGATCCTGATAAAGTAGTGGTGGATGATGTAGAAAGCAATGTGCTTGCTCCTGCTGATGGGGAAGTGCCAGTAGAGAGTAGACCCAGAACTGTTAGTAGAGGAGAATGAGGCAGAGAAACCTTTCTCCACATGATGGACACCTGGTATACGGAGTTCTTTTGAACAAGCCCAAACGCTCAACCCCCCTCCACCCCCACCTATTCCTCAACCTATCCCTCTAGCACCTCAAGGTATGGACTTTGTGAGACTAAATAGATCTCCAGTGGATAAGATTCGGAAACAATGAGTCGAAGAGTTCTGGGCTAGTAAAGATGATGACCTTGAAAAGGCAGTGTTCTGGCTAGAGAATACCCTTAGGGTGTTTGATGACTTATCATATACTCCTGAGGAATGCATGAAGTGTGTTGCGTCCCTCCTGGGAGACTCAGCGTACTAGTGGTTGAACATCCTTGTGTCGGTGGTACCAAGGGAGAGAGTTAATTGGGAGTTCTTCCAAAAGAATTCCGTAATAAGTACATTAGCCAAAGATTTATTGATCAGAAAAGGAAGGAATTCCTTGAGTTAAAGTAGGGCCGAATGACAGTAACAGAATATGAGTGTGAATTCATGAGACTGAACAAATACACTCAAGAATGTGTATCGACTAAGGCCATCATGTGCAAAATATTTGAAGATGGATTAAACAAAGACATCCGATTGTTGGTGGGTGTACTTGAACTGAGAGAATTTGTTATGCAAGTGGAGAGAGCTTGTAAAGCCGAGGAATTGTCTAAAGAGAAAAGAAAAGCAGAATTAGAGTTTCGAGATTCGAAGAAGAGACAGATGGGTAAATCATTGCAGTCCTCAACTAAGAAACCAAAAGAGTTTAATACTCAACCGAGTGTTTCAACTAGGTTTTCAACTAGGAACCATAGGAAGCAGTATTCGGGTCACAAGGCTCAAACTACTTTGACAATGAGTGTGCGTAATGTTTGACCTAATAGACCTGAGTGCCAAAATTGTGGTAGACGTCACCTCAATGAATGCTAGATGAATAGCCAGGCATGTTTTAAGTGCGGTTGACATGATCATTTTATCAAGGATTGTCCTCAGACGATCAAAAAGGAAAAATTTTAGAGTGTAAGATCGGGCAATGCTACTTCTAGAGGAAGACCATAGAGGAATCTAAGAAATAGAGCGAGTAGCAAGGGTGCACCTAGAGAACTGACGAGGAGACCCGAGGGTCGAGCACCTACAAGGACTTACGCCATTCGCGCTTGAAGAGGCTTTATCCCCTGATGTGATTACAGGTACTTTTCTCTCTACGATACTTCTGTTGTTGCTTTGATTGATCCAGTATCTACCCATTCATATATATGTGTGAAACTGGTGTCTAGTATGAATATGTCCGTCGAGTCTGCAAATTCATGATAAAAGTGTCAAACCCTCTAGGCAAGCATGTGATAGTTGATCAAGTATGTAAGAATTGCCCTTTAATAATTAGAGGTCATTGTTTTCGACTATTCTCATGCTTTTTCCATTTGATGAATTTGATATAATACTTGGTATGGATTGGTTGACCATGCATGATGTAGTGGTAGACTGTGGAAAGAAAATCATTAAATTGAAATGTGAAAGTGGTGATATCCTTCGAGTTGAATCAGATGAATCGGATAGCTTGCCTGTAGTAATTTCTTCTATGACAGCTCAAAGATATGTGAGAAAAGGTTATGAAGCGTATCTTGCCTTTGTGTTGAATACGAAGAAATCTGAGTTGAAAATTGAGCCAGTGCCGGTAGTATGTGAATATCCAGCTATGTCCCCAAAAGAGTTGTCCAGATTGCCTCCAATTAGGAAAGTTGAGTTTGACATCGAATTAGTTCCGGGCACTACACCTATTTCGATCACTCCATATAGGATGGCTCCGATAGAGTTAAAGGAGTTGAAAGTCTAGTTGCAAGAGTTGACAGACAAAGGTTTTGCGACACCCAGTTATTCTTCGTGGGGCACACCGGTGCTATTTGTGAAAAAGTAAGATAGTTCGATGAGATTATGCATTGACTACAAACAGCTTAATAAGGTAACCATAAAGAAGAAGTACCCCTTACCAAGAATTGAGGACTTGTTTGTCCATATGAAAGGGGCCACAGTATTTTTGAAGATAGACTTAAGGTCCGGTTACTACCAATTGAGAGTCAAAGATTCAGACATACCAAAGACTGCATTTTGGACAGGGTATGGTCACTATGAATTTTTGGTTATGCCTTTTGGTTTAACGAATGCGCTCACTGTATTTATGGATTTAATGAATCGTATTTTCTGACCATACTTGGATAAATTTTTGGTTGTTTTTATTGATGATATCCTGATTTATTCTCGTGATGAGACTGAGCATACCGAACATTTAAGAACGGTTCTGCAAACCTTGAGAGACAAAAAGTTGTATGCTAACTTTAGTAAGAGTGAGTTTTGGCTTCGAGAAGTCAAATTCTTGGGACACATTGTCTCGGTTGATGGCATCCAAGTCGATCCAAGTAAGGTTTCGGCTATTGTTGAATGGAAATCATCGAGGAATGTGTCAGAGGTTAGAAGCTTTCTAGGCTTAGCCTATTACTATAGATGGTTTGTTAAAGGATTTTCTATGAATGCTACTCCGATGACAAGGCTGTTACAGAAGGATGTTAAGTTCGAATGGATGGAAAAATGCCAACAGAGTTTTAAGAAGCTAAAGGTATTGTTGACTGAGGCCCTAATTTTAGTACAACCTAAGTCGAGAAAGGAATTTGTGGTTTATAGTGATGCATCCTTGAATGGATTGGGTTGTGTGCTTATGCAGAAAGGCAAGGTGATAACTTATGCCTCGAGGCAACTGAAACCGCATGAGAAGAATTATCCAACACACGATTTAGAGTTGGCTGCCATTGCGTTGAAGATTTGGAAACATCATTTGTATGGTGAGAAATGTCAGGTGTATATTGACCATAAAGTCTGAGTATTTGATGACTCAAAAGGACTTGAACCTACGGCAACGGAGATGGCTAGAGTTGATAAAAGACTATGAGCTAGTTATTGATTATCACCCGGGAAAGGCGAACCTGGTCGTCGATGCCTTGAGTAGGAAATCCTTGTTCGTGTTGAGGCTATGAACACTCAGTTGGCCTTACTAGATGATGGTTCGATTCTAGTTGAGTTGAGAGCTAGACCAATGTTTCTTCAAGAGATTTATAAAGCTCAACAAAGTCACAGTGAATTGCAAGCCAAAAGAGTCCAATGTGAAAAATCAGATTTTTGGATTAGTTTCTATGGTTGCTTAATGTTCCGAGATAGGATTTGTATTCCTAAGAATAATGAGTTGATTCAGAAGATTTTGTTTGAAGCCCATAGTGTTCGTTTGTCTATGGATCCGGGTAGTATGAAAATGTACAATGATTTGAAGAAATTTTATTGGTGGCCAAGTATAAAAAGAGATATTTTTGAGTTCGTTTTGAGATGTCTGATTTGTCAACAAGTGAAAGTTGAACACCAAGTACCTTTAGGCTTACTTCATCCTGTGATGGTTCCCAAGTGGAAATGGGACCGTATTACTATGGATTTCATAACGGGTTTACCTCTGACACCAAGAAAGAAAGATGTCATATGGGTTGAGGTTGATAGATTGACCAAATTTTCTCATTTTATACCGGTACGCATTGATTATTCACTTGATAAGTTAGTCGAATTGTATATTTCTGAGATTGTTAGACCTCATGGAGTACCTTTATTAATTATTTCGGATAGAGATCTAAGATTTACTTTGCGGTTTTAGGTACAAAACTAAATTTTAGTACAACTTTTCACCCACAGAATGATGGAAAATCTGAGAAAGTAGTTCATACACTTGAAGATATGCTCAGATGTTGTGTTCTTGAGTTCCAAGGTAGTTGGGAAAGGTACTTACCTTTGGTTTAATTTGCTTACAACAATAGTTATTAGTCGAGCTTAAAGATGGTGCCTTGTGAGGCATTGTATGGACGTAAATGTCGTACACCATTGTATTGGACTGAGCTTAAGGAGAATAAGATTCCTGGAATCGATTTAGTTAAGGAAATCAAAGAAAAGGTGGGAGTAATTCGTGATTGTTTAAAAGCGGCATCAGATAGACAAAACTCGTACACGGATTTGAAAAGAAAGGAAATATAGTATCAGGTCGATGATAAAGTATTCTTGAAAGTGTCTCCATGGAAAAAGGTTTTGAGGTTCTGTAGAAAAGGCAAGTTGAGTCCTTATTATATAGGACCATATGAGATTACCAAAAGGATAGGGCCAGTTGCCTACCGGTTAGCCTTACCATCTGAATTGGAAAGGATTCATGATGTGTTCCATGTGTCTATGTTGCATCAATATCGATCCGATCCTTCGCATGTGATTTCACCGACAGAGGTCAAGATCCGACCGGATACGACTTATGGTGAAGAGCCGATTAAGATTTTTGCCCAAGAGGTCAAGCAGTTGAGAAACAAAAGTATTGCGTTTTATGGCAAATATATCGGGGTTGAAGAAGCTACATGGGAGACCGAGGAAAACAAGAGGAACCAATATCCAAATCTTTTCACCGGTAAGATTTTCGGGGACAAAAATCCTTTAGGGGGGAGAATTGTAGCATTCCGAATTAGGGCCTAGTTGGAATAGTGGTTTCAAGACCATAAATCTAAAATAGAAATAATTATTTTATGATTCTCATGAGGTCTATGATATGATTTCATGCTTGTGTGAAAGTTTCATGAAGAAATTCTATGAATAAAATGTCCAATTGAACTTTAGGGACCAAATTGAATAAGATGCAAAACTTGTGTTCTAGAACCTTTTAGCATGAAATTGCTTTAGATTATAAATTAGAAGGTCCTAATTAGAAATTTAACCAATTTCTATAATTTTGGACAAAAATGGACATGTATAGGAAAAATTTGAAAGAAATACACTAAGGGTATTTTGGTCATTTGGTAATTAAATGAATAAAAAGGGAAAATCAAAGCAAAAATGTGTCCATCTTCTCCAAGTGGTAGTCTAATTTCTCAATAGCCATATCTAGGGTTTTGTTCAGCATTTCCAAGCTTGATTGTAAGTGCTCCTAAGCCCTGTTTTTAATGTCCTTTGTATTTTTGAAGTCTTTAAAGCATGATCTACCCATTTCTAGCTATAATTTTAGCTAGGGGTCATGTATGAAATTTGACCCATGTGTAACATGCATGTATTTTGTTGATTAATGGAGAAATATGAATGTTTGATGCGTAATAAACATCTTTTACTAGGTGATTTTTAGTGAAAACACCTAAAAAGGGGACTTGTTTGTAAAAATGTAAAAGTGGGTAGTAGAAATGTGAAATAAAGGAAAATATGGACCGAAATGAGCATGGTATAGATTTGCCTATGCTTGGGTAACAAAGAAGATGCATGCATTTCATTTTACAAGCCTACGGACTAAATTGTGAATTGATTTGAATAATTAGATTAATAAACAAGTTATATTTGGCATTATAGATCAAGAAAAACATGATACTAGTCTTGATCGAGGGAAGAATAAAGTATACGACGATTATGCTCGATTATCATTATTTTGTACCAAGGTAAGTTCATATGTAAATGTTTCAATGATATATCATATTTTTAATATTTTGTTAATGTATGAGTTTATATGATTACTTATTATGTCAAGTGTGTGAATGATGTTGTAATTTATGAGCACGAGATTATGAATGAATTCGACGAACATGAGATATCGAGAAAACCCCGTTTGAACCTGAGGAATAATTTAGGATACAATGTGACAAGTCACCTGGAACTACGTGGATATGAGCTCAAGAACATATGTGTAAATTGATATGTGAATTCGGGTGATGGTGTTGTATGTCCAACTGGTAGCTGGGTAGCCTGGCATGTGTTGCGGGTACCTGTCAGCTTGTGTGAGCAGCCCGAGTAGTTACGTCCTAAATATCTGCTTCTGTGAGTAGGCCCGTGATTAGCTCATGAGCGAGCAATATGTGATTGTGGTATAAGGTAGCATGTGGCTACGTTTGGAGCACTATGTGCAAGTCTTTTGTGTATCCAATAATGTTCTAGGTTTCAATTGGTAAACTTGTGAGTCAATCGACAAGTAAATCAATGAAGAGGGAATATGACATTGTGATTTTGAGTTGGTACAGGTATGTACGATAAACTTACATGTATGAGCTCAATATGTGATGAATTTTTGGTATGGTTGAAAATGTGTAAGTTATGTTTACAAATTTGAGTTATATCTATGAGTTACAATAACACATAAGTAAATCTATGCTATGTCACTAATGTTTATATATATATACATATCTATGATTATTGTTGCTATTTATTTGCATGTGAACTTACTAAGCTTCATGCTTCCTACTCTCTCTTTTCCCATTTTCTTATACTATCGCCAAGCCAACTTGGGGATCGAAGAAAGTCAGAGGCTTGATCACACTATCAACTGGTCATTTTCGGTATAGTTAGACTCAATATTTTGAGTATGGCATGTATAGGGACTTGGTCTTTTTGTTCTATGTCATATTGGTCTAGTCAAATGTGTTGGCTTATAGAAATATTTGATTTATTTTGTATATGGCCAGGTGATATGGTCCATGTTGATTATTTTGGTTGTAACCCTAATCAATTATACATGCATGCAATGTTTTTATGTTTGATGTTTTTGTTTGTGGAAGAGATGTGTGATGAAGGGACATGTGCTAAGTGAATAAATCATGGTTAATAAATATGCCATATGAAAGTATGATGTTTTGGACAAGCGACATGTTGTCATTACAAAGGCATGGCATAATCACATTTGTGAGTCTTTAAGTGACTAAATGTACTAGGTTGCATGTCATCTTAGATGAATGAGTAAATGAGCATTTAAAGGTGACAAATGACTTGGAAATAGCCTCAAATTTGTCCATACGAGTAGACCACGAGCTTGTATCTAGGCCGTGTGTGACACACGGTCTACCTTAGGGCGTGTGGTTAGACCGTGTGTCCCCTGCACCCTCATTATTGCAAACAGAATGCCCAGTATTAAACATATGGGCAGAGACATGGCCATGTGTCTCAGCTATGTGACAGGCACGGCCTTAGGACATGGGTGTGTTCCTAGGCCATGGGAAGTCTGGACTTAATTTCGAGAATTTAATTCGCCACACGGCCTAAGCACACGGGCGTGTGACTTGGCCATGTGACCCTAATTGTATGATGACATCATAGTTAGAGAGTTACATGGGTTGAAGACACGGGCGTGTCCCAAGCCACATGGGCATGAGTAATTACACGACCTACTCACATGGGCGTGTGACTCCCAAAGTAGGAAAATTTTTCTAAGTTGACCTAAAGTTTTCTAAAGTCCTTGTTAATCTCGAATCACCTTCAATGTATGTTTCAGGCCTCAGAGGCCCTTAGAAGGGACAATTTGCATGAAATTGAAAAGTTTTAAATTTGAACGAAATTTTTTGTTCTGTTTTGTGTGAATGTAAATGTTTTAGCCTGGTAACGCCTCGAACCCTGTCCCAGCGTCGGATACGGGTAAGGAGTGTTACATACAATATGAATGCTTAAGGTTGGGGTGTCCCCTGAAGTTAGAAAAACTGCTTATAGTAAGGGAACGTCTTCTGTTATTGTCTAGAAGAGCAAAGCCCTAATGGCTTTAGATTAGCGGATTTAGCACTGGGCACGGACCCCCAAAGGGTAAAACCTGCCAATAATGTGTGGCCTTATGGAGCCATTGATTAATTGGCCCGATCATTGGGGAGGAGAAGAAGAGAGCCTTCCACCCTTTTTTGCCCAAACCATGGTGTACCTCTACAACCCCTGTCTCCCTCAATATTGGGTTATTGGGGTGTCTCTCCCGATAGATACTTAGCTGGCACTATTTCTGACGTTTTTGTTGCTATTATAGGTTCTCCTACTCCCCTTAAATCTTTTTTCCCTCCACCAAACATTGATGTGGAGGCGCTCTTGGAGAGCGCACAAAAGGCTATAGAGGCAACTGATGCAATGGTGTGAGTTGGTAATAGTTGTCGTAAGAGGCAAAGGTTGGAAACAGGGTCCTCTAATGCCTGAGAAAAGAGCAAGACTAGATTAGATCCCCATCGACCTGGTAAGGAACCTTTTGTTTCGAAGACTGTGCCTACTTTTTTATCCCAAATCTACTATTGTACCTCTAATGGAATCTGCCAATATTGTGGACTATTCTACACTTATTTCAATGTCTAAACCTACCCTTTTAGAGTTGGCGCGTTCTTTTTCTGTGATGGTCATGGAGTGGGGAATTATGAGTTGGAGTTAGCTTGGAAAGATCAATTTGAGATCACCGATAGGGAAGTTGAATTGGCCTTTGAGATGTTGTGGTGGAAGCAATAAAAATTGTGCAACAAAGAACACAAGGATTTATAGTGGTTCAGCCCCAATTGCTTACTCCACTACCTTACCTCTCTACAACTAAGGATTTTCTCCAAACTCACTAATTTGGTAACTTTTGAGGAAAAGGTTTCATCTTACAACTACTTTAAGATTTATGCTCCTAAAATCTTAAGATAGCACTCCCTTATGGTTTTTACCCAAACCTCAAGAATTAATCCTCTCTCAAAGAGAACAAATAAGCAAACTACTTATAAGATCAGAATGTCTACCAATTAAGCACTAATACAAAGAAGAACACTCGAGCTAAATGAATTCAATGAAAGCTAACAAATTTCTACAAGAGAAGGTATGAAATAATTAAGCTCTTTGGATGTTTTGATTGATCTTTAAGCTTTACACATTCTCTTGTTGTTTTAGGACCTTTGAAAGATGGTATTTATGCCCTCTAATTGATTTCAAATCATTGTGGTTATTAGGAAAGTGAATATAACCATTAAGATGGAAATACTAGTTCATTTAATTCACCTGCAACATCAATTATCAATACCTATATCGATATTTTTTGTAATTAATGCAGATTTCAGTGATCGTTGGAGTAGAGATATCGATACTTTGTAAAAGGTATCGATACTTTTTTCATTTTTAAGAAAATCATGAAAACAGAATGTCAATTTGGTATCGATTTTAGAATGGGTAACGATATCTTCAAACTATTGATACCAGGCCAAAACGTTTGGTAAAACAATTTTAACATAACTGAAAATGTTTTATATAATTGAAACCATTTCAACTTGATTTTATCAATTTGTTCAACTTAAATTTTATTCAAAAACACTTTAATTTGTTATATCAAAACAAATTATGAAATAAGACTTAGTTTAACAATCTCACCCTTTTTGATATAAGAAAACATTTAGTAAATTTGTTTTTGAATAGATTGCTCCCCCATAATAAAAGTCATTTTAATTTAAGCTCTCCTATATAAAAGTCATTTTCAATTTAAGGCATAAAGATTTGGAGCTTAAAAATTTGAAATAAGCTCAAATTTGACATTCATTTTACTTTGAAAATTTGGTCACTAATCTTGGCATATAAGCAATCAATCAATCATAAAATTTACCTTTCTCTTCTCCCCTATTTTTATATTAAAAAAATAATCAAGTAAAACTTAAGAGGAAAAGAATATGGTTAGTCCAAAGATAGATATTAAAATTAAAGAAAAAATGAACTACCATACAAAAAAACATTAAGGTGCAATAATATAGAATTTGCAGTTGTTCACCTTGAAGCAATGCACCTTACCTACAAACATAAAATTAAGTTTTTGGTAGCCAAGTTCTTTTGGGTCCAGAAGTGTTAGTTTCTAAAATTCTAGTCACTTTAGGTATTCATTAGAAAGGATATCCTTATCTTTAGTAGTAATGAGTCTTTTAGGGACCCATATACTCTTAACAATTTTCCTTTTGTAAAAACTTGAGGGACCTCTATGTTTATAGAAATTAAAGCTATTTTTATCAAAGTTTTGTTTTCAATTTTCTCCTCTTTCAAAAGCTTTATTTGAGTGAGCTTTTTCACTCTTAAGGATCTCAAGTTGCTTTCGATGATTCTCATGAACTTTTGAGAGTAAATTATGCAAGTATAAATTTTTCTTTTCAAAGTCATTAATAATTTCTTGAATTTTTTTTTTTTACTTTCTCTTCAAGTTCATAATTGGTTTTGCAGAGTAAGTCATTTTCATTTCTCAATTTTGACACACTTTTCTTGTGTTTTGACATCATGACTTCAAATTTCAAACCCAACTCATCATAGGCATCTTACAACTCACCAAAAGGATAATCATTTAGAGTAGATGAGTTAGAAGTTACTTTAGGATCATTGATGGCCATAAGACATAAGTTGGCTACTTCATCATCGGATGAATCTTTATCACTCCAAGCAACAACATAGGCCTTTTGTTTTCTAGACCCCTTCTTTTTATGTTTAGGGTAACCATACCTACTGTGTCTCGGTTTCTTGCATCCATAGCAAATAATGAGATCTTTCTCCTTGGTAGATCCAAGCATTAATTTTTCCATCTCTTAGAATCTTTTTCCTCTATTAGACTTCATGAACCTCTTGAATCTCCTAGCAAACATCTCCATCTCTTTGTCATCATCCTCCTCTTCACTTGTTTCACTACCTTCATTTGTGGTTGATTTTAAATTAATACCAACATTTTTCTTCATAACATTTTCTTCTTCACCTCCTTTGTTTAGTCTCATCTCATGTGTAAGCAAAGAACCAATGAGCTCATCCAATGTTAAAATTTCTAAATTCTTTGCATCTTCAATTGCGGTCACCTTGGCTTCCCATTTTGTAGGTAAGTTTTAAAGCATTTTTCTCACCACCTCTTCATTAGGATAAGTCTTTCCATAAGACTTAAATTCATTTGTGATGATTGTAAACTGATCAAACATCTCTTTGATATCCTCTCCATGCTTCATCTTCAAAGTTTCATAGTTGAGTGTAAGGATTCCAAGTTTAGACTTCCTCACTTGGCTAATACCTTCGTGGGTGACTTCAAGCTTGTCCCATATCTCCTTGGCATTTGAAAAAGATGAAACTCTACTATACTTATCCGAACCAAGTGCACAAAATAGAATGTGAATTACCTTATCATTAAGTTGAATGCTTCTCCTATCTTCCTCATTCCATTCACTCTTGCTTTTTGAAACTAAAAGCTCTCCTTCTTGTTTGGATGAAACTGAAGAACCATGCATAATAATGTCCTAAACAGAAAGATCATTTGCTTGGATGAACAACATCATCCTCGTCTTGCAATAAGAATAGGTAGCACCATTAAAATAAGGAGGTTTGGAGATGGATTAAGACTCACCAAAGAAAATTGACCCGAAAGTAGACGTCATTGTTGTAGGATGACTTGATAATCGTTTGAGCTTCCCCGAGGATCTTCTCTTTATTGTTAATCCGTCTTTAAAGACTAGCTTCTATTCCAATTGTTAGCTCGTAAGGATCAACTCGAGATCGCCAATGGGGAAGTTGAATTGGCCTTTGAGATGTTGTGATGGAAGAAATAAAAATTGTACAACAAAGAACATAAGGATTTATAGTGGTTTGACCCCAATTGCTTCCTCTCCACAACTCACTAATTTGGTAACTTTTGAGGACAATTTTTAGCCTTACAACTCCCTTAAGATTTATGCCCCTAAATCTTAAGGTTGCATTCCCTTAAGGTTTCTACCCGAACCTGAAGAATTAACCCTCTCTTAAAGAGAATAAATAAGCAAACTAAGAAGTAATCCTTACAAGATCAGAATGTTTGCCAATTAAGCACTAATTAAAAAGAACATTTAAGCTAAATGAATAAATGAAAGCTCACAAGTGTTTACAAGAAAATATATGAAATAATTAAGCTTTTTGGTTGTTTTGATTGATCTTTAAGATTTGCACATGTCTTTTGTTATTGTAGGACATTTGGAAGATGATATTTATACCCTCTAATTGATTTCCAACTGTTGTGGTTGTTAGGAAAGTGAATATAGCCGTTGGGAAGGAAATACTAGTTCATTTAATTCACCTACAAAGGAAATACTAGTTCATTTAATTCACCTGCAACATCGAGTATCGATACCTACTAAAAGGGTATCAATATTTTTTGTAATTAATAAAAATTTCAATGTCTGTTGGAGTAGAGATATCGATATTTGGGAAAAGGTATCGATACTTTTTATCATTGTTTGAAAACTCATGAAAACATAATGTCCATGGGTACCAATATCTTCAAAAGTATCGATACTTGGACAAAAAGTATCGATACTTTTTGGCCTAGAGCAACACTAACTTGTTCAAAAACATTTTTAACATGATTAAAAATATTTGATTTAATTGAAACCATTTCAACTTGATTTATCAATTTGTTCAAATTAAATTTTATTAAAAAAACTTTAATTTGTTATATCAAAACATATTATCAAATAAGGCTTAGTTTAACAGTTGGGTTCTCCAATGAGCGTGTGAAGAGATTGAGGCTAAGAAAGTAGAATCTGAGAGAATCATTCACTCTGGTGAGTAGTCACTTGCCTAGCTCTGTCAATAAATGA